>NC_067403.1:251393178-251466239 GCF_016432865.1 Antechinus flavipes
TTTTCACTGCTTTTTTGAGCAGTCAGGGAAGGTGTGATCACCTTCTTTTTGGGGTTCTCACCTCCTTGAGAAGTCAGGGAGGTCATGACCACCTATGTTGTAAAACAAAAAAAAGCAGGAGATGTTAGAATCCCAGTATTAACTCAACTTGAAACAAGGTGATAACTCAAGGGAGATATTAGAATGCTAGTGTTAACTCAATGGAATTCATACAATGCTTGTGTTCACACCTTTAGGGGGCTCATGTAAGCAAGAAGTATTTAAGTACTCATTGGAGTTCACACTTTGGGAGATTTCAAGATTTAATATGAGATATTCAAATTCACACCTCCTTTAATCCCTGCCTCCAGAAGGAGAAGTCAACCACTGGGAGATCATATCTAAAGAGGCTCTTAGCTTTGGGTTAGTTAGTGTCTTTGGAACATTGCCAGGCGTTGGAGAGGAGCACTTTGGGAGGAAGCCCACAAGCCCTCATTTGGAGGCAAGAGAGATTCATTCCATTTTCCACCTGGCTGGCTGGAGGCTGAAGGACAAACCTTTGGATTTTGGGACATTTGGAGGGAGCTCTTGGAACCAAGCAGAGAGATAAGCCAAGAAAACTAACCAGGTTATTTTGAGGAAGCAATAAATTTTTTATTGAACAAGCAAATTAACTTTTAACACCTGGCTACATTTGGGGTGATTTTTGATCTGAACTGATACTAGGGCTACCTCCCCAAGAAACCTGCTCGCAGATAGAAACATCATTTATATTATATTTCAAAGAAGAACACACATTCTTTAGAGTATTCATTGATCAATGTACTACTGAAAACAGCTGGTCATCACAGAACATTGCTATTACTGTGTATATAGTACATTTTACTTTGCTTGAGTACGTGGAGGATTTTCCAACATTTTTTTCTGAAAGCATCCTGCTCAACATTTCCCATAGGACAATAATATTACATGAAAAACATATACCAAAATTTATTCAACCATTTTCCAATTGATGGACAATCCCTCAATTTTCTTTTTTATATTCCATTTGCTTTTCTTGCTTAATGTACTCAATTTGAAAATTTGTAGAAGTTGGCTTTCGTCTATGCAGCTCTTTGTTTTGTAGGAAAAACCCAAATCTGACTGCTGTTCTAATTCTATTTTGCTTAATTACATTTTCTTTTCATTTCCTTGGACAAATTTGACTTGCTTTGTATATATAGGACTTATTTGGAGAACACATTACAGGTCTTCAAAAATGTGACAGACTTTGGCCTCTTTCCCATCAGTGGTTAAAGCATATGTTTGTATTATGATGTTGAACAGTTTTCCTTGGATTCCAACAGATACCATCCTGTTATTTTTAATTTAATAGCCAAGTACTTCTTTTCTCACCTTTTTATATATGATAATGACTACATCATTTCTTACAGATGATTCTTTTCCACAGTAAGATATGTGATGATTACTAAAATTAAACTTTGCTAAGAAACTTTTCTATAATTATAACTCTTCTCTCTCTCTCTCTCTCTCTCTCTCTCTCTCTCTCTCTCTCTCGCTCTCTCTCTCACTCTCGCTCTCGCTCTCGCCTTCTCTTGTATGTGTGTTTTCAAGAAAAATTTAAGTCTGTGAGATTTGGACTTAAAAGAAAGATAAGTGCTGCAGAACTGATTCTATGGGTCTAATAGTGGTGCTGGACAAGACTTTAGAAAGGCTCTTGGTCGACCAGGGGATAAAATCAGTAAATACTTAAATTAATCCCCACAGTTCACTGGAAATTCAAATCCTGAAGTAGTTTAAACCTTTGTCCGCATAATATGAAGATGGGACCCACTGGCAAAGACCCTGTTGTTAGAAATGATTGAAAGTTTTAAGTTTAAGATAGTTAAATAGTATAGTTTAAGATAGATAAAGTCATGGAAACGATTAATATGAACTTGAACAGACTTTGAGATATAGTAGAGCATAGTAGGGCAATGTAGGCTATGGTCCATGGGGTCATGAAGAGTAGGACAGGACTTAATGACTGAACACCAAATGTATACTAGGAATTCTGCTCAATTAGATTATTTTTCTTTTCCACAAAATAATCAGGTCTTACCATTAAATTTCTCAGTGGTAACAATGTAGATTAAATTTCTGTTTTTCAACCTTCTTATTCTATATTTTGTAATTCTCTGGGAAATTTTCTTGAATATTTTCCATTGACCACTGAAAACCACAACCTGAGTATCCCTAATAAATTTCTAGCTGTTACTGAAAACTCTGTTTCAAATCTTCCTCAGATTGAATTATTGTTTCATTTTCTTACACTTCGTCATTTTAAAATTTCATTCATAATTTGTTCCATTGAAGTTATTCTCCTTCCTAATTTTTTCAGGAATGATTTTACCAAAGGTTTAGTTTCATTATCATTTATATTTGCTTTTATTTTAACCTTGAATTGCATCACTGTGAATAGCAAATTCTCCTTTATTCCTAAATTAACCTTATTATCTACTTCTGAGATTTATATTGGACAATTTTATTTCTCCCTTTTTCCTCCTTTTTATTAAAGCTTTTTATTTACAAAGCATATGTATGGGTAATTTTTAAAATATTGACCCTTGCAAAACCTTCTGTTCCAGATTTTCTCCTCTTTCCACCCCCCCCATCTCCTACATGGCAGGTAGTCCAATACATGTTAAATATGTTAAAATATATGTTAAATCCAATATATGTATATACATTTATACAATTATCTTGCTGCACAAGAAATATTGGATCAAGAAGGAAAAAGACCTGATAAAGAAAACAAAATGTAAGCAAACAACAACAGAAAAAGTGAGAATGCAATATTGTGGTCTACCCTCATTTCCCACAGTCTTCTCTCTGGGTGTAGATGGTTCTCTCCATCACTAAACAATTGGTACTTGTAATGTTCTGGTTAGCTTTCTGGAGGACTTGGAACCAGCCTTTGTTTCACCAGAGTAATTACCATGAGAATAGCCAGGGATAAACTTCAAAGTCTTTATAGGCTCCTACACAGTCTCTCTCCTTCACTTGGGGGCCTGTCTAGCTTTCTGGAGGGCCTTCAGATGGGACTTGTTTTCAGTGGAGAAATAAAGGAAAGCCATCAGGAGCCTGATCAAAGATGGAATGGTCTCTCCTCCAATCCTTCTTCTCTCATATATATATATATATATATAAATAAGTATATATATATATATATATATATATATATATATATATATATATATATATATATATATATATATATATATATATATATATATATATATATATATATATATATATATATATATATATATATATATATATATATATATATATATATATATATATATAAATATATTATCATAGATGTCAATCTTATAGAACTATATTCAGTACGAAGTACATGCACTGAACTAGAGAACTATTAATCACCATGCTAAACTAGATTAACATTATCTTACCAATTCTATTGAGTTAACACCTTCTTTCAAGTATACTTCTCCAGAGTTCTAGCTTTTACAGGAACTGGTTTGAATCACCTCATTGTTGAGGACAGCCAAGAGCATTAGAATTGATCACACAGTCTTCTTGTTGCCTTGTTCTTGTTCTGCTCATTTCATTTAGTATCAGTTCATGTAAGTCTCTCCAAGCCTCTCTGAAATCATCCTGTTGGTCATTTCTTGCAGAACAATAATTTTCTATAACATTCTTATACCACAATTTACCTAGCATATCTCTAGAAGATAATTGGGTGCCGGTTTTGTTATTTTTCATTTGTCCTTAGTTTTCAAGGAGAAAGGAGAAAAAGAGTTCAGAAACTCTAAGAGAAGGTCAAGAAGGAGTATGAAAATTTTTGGAAGCTCCAGATTACGAGCCTGTTTTCCATTGATAGTCAATCCTGGGACATGGGCATAATCCTTGTTTCCACAAAGAATAACAATCACCTGTCCTTGTTTTCAGATGCACCACTTTCTGAAATTCATCACTTCTGTCAATAATGCCAGTGATGGGTCACATGAGGATAGAGTCCAGGTGGATGCTGAGACATATGATATACTAAATTATAAATACTTCCCTGACCAGATAGAGGCGCTGGTCAAAGTGGGTGAAGTGTATCCTCTTGCCCAGAGAGTCACCATTAAGGAAGAAGACATAGATTGGCCAGAAGATTTCCATCAGGTAAGAGGCCAATAAATATGAACTTTATCATTGTTTCTCTTTAGCTTCCTGGACACTGGTTGTTTCGTCATTGGTACCAGGATGTTTCTTACAGATACTGGAAATATCTGTGATAGGATACTAATATCCACCTACTCTTCTTTTTTGCTTTGATCAAAAGAGTTCTATGATTTTCTTTTTTCAGTCCCACTTGCCAATTCTTTCCAGCTAAGTTAAATAATGATCTGAATTATTCATACCAAGAGAATCTTGATGTATCCCACATTACATGAGTAAGTTTGAAAAATAATAATAGGGTACAGCGTAGAGAAAAATTATCCTCCAAAGGGATTTATTTACAGAAGATTACTCAATATCTGTCTTTGTATAGACAAATATTTTAATATGAGTTTGTGTTGAGTTGGGTACAGTTATACAAAACTGCCTTTCATTTTAAAGACAGAATGGCTTTAGAAATTTTTAATGTAAATGTTGCAGCTATAGCCTCTGCTGATATCAAACATGTATTTGTATACAATTCCATCTGTGTATAATTGGATAAATTCCATCGCCCCTTTATAATAGTCCCAAGAACAGATTTCAAATATCAGCCTGAGAATAAGATTAGCCTGTAAAATCCCCTGATCCTTAGATTCAATCAAGCTGAATATGGCAATTAATTTATTTTAGTACATACTCTCTAAAATTATGATTCCCTGAAACATTCTGGGTAGAATGCTTGAATTTATGAAAACACAAAAAAAAAACCATTCGTGGGTTTGGAAATTAATACAATATATTTCCTCTTGTATGGTCAAAGCCGTTTCAGCATTACAAATTCTAAAATGGAATGAAGTTTAGAATTAAAATGGTACTTGGGAAAAACTAAGCCAACAAGATATTACAATTAAAATATATTAAGGAACTTGATTGTACCTACTGTTTAATTAATGTGGATTTATTGGGGATAAGATGATCTGAAGTGGAAGATGAAGATACAAGTTTTCCATTGCAAATTACATCATTCTTGTCCTGCAGAATTGCAAATACTCTATTCTACCTGTCTTCAATAGGAGAACTTTGAAATCTTAATTTCCTCAATTCATCCATCTTTCACCAGTTGTTTTTTCAACAACATTTTCTCCCTTTCCCTGCTGATAAGATAGACTCCAACTTCTAAGTGCAATCTGAAATGTGGCCCTGGATTCCAAAAGACAGCTCTTGAAAGCCAGCCCAGGTGTTGCTATGCTTGCACCCCATGTCCTGAAGGGACAATTTCCAACCAGACAGGTGGGTTCCTAAATAGAAACTTCCCTTTTTCCAAAGTAATGGACTTTCTCATTTGTTAATCTTAAAGTGGTGTGCTTTGTATTTGGCAAAATCACAATAATTTCTGAGTTGAAATAACATTGCATTTATTCAGTCCTTTTCATTCAATGTGCTTTGCGATCATTTCTCTGAATGTAAGGTTAAAGAAACAAGCCATTCTCCAATTGGCACATGGTCCAAGAAAATGAACAATTTTCAGAAGAAGAAATTACAACCATTTTTAATCATACAAAAAAAATGCTCTAAATCATTATTGATTAGAAAAATCCAAATTAAGACAACTCTGCAGTGCCACTTCACATCTTACAGATTGGCTAATATGACAGGAAAAGAAAATGACAAATGTTGGAGAGGAAGTGGGAAAACTGGGACACTGATACATTTTTGGTGGAGTTGTAAATTGATCCAACCATTCTGGAGAGCAATTTGGAACTATGAGGAAAAAGCTATCAAAACTGTGCATCCAGCAGTGGATCTACTGTGTCTGTATCCCAACAAGATCATGAAAAAGAGAAAACCACCCACATGTATAAAAATATTTTAACAATTCTTTTTGTAGTGGCAAGGAATTGGAATGAGAGTGGATGCCCAAAAGTTGGAGAGTGGCTAAACAAATTATGATATGTGAATGTAATGGAATATTATTGTTTTAGAAGAAATGATCAGCAGGCTGATTTCAGAAAAGCCTGGAGAGATTTCCATTATCTGATGCAAAGGGAAGTAGGTAAACTCAAGAGAATACTGCACCCTGAAACAGATACCGTGTGATGATCAACTGTGATAGACTTGGCTCTTTTCAACCATGAGACTTGTGATGGAGACAGCCATCTACATTCAGAGAGAGGATTATGGGAACTGAATTTGGATCACAACATAGTATTTCCACCATTTTTTGTCATTATTTCTTTCCTTGTTTTTTTTTTTTTCTTATTTTTTCCCTGTTGGTCTGATTTTCTTGTAAAGCATAATAAACATGGAAATATGCTGAGAAGAAATGCACATGTTTAAACTACATTGAATTACTTGCTGTCTAGGGAAAAAGAGAGATGAAGGAGGGAGAAAAATTGAGAACACAAGGTATTTTTTCACAAGGATGAATGTTTAAAAATATCTTTGTATGTATTCTGACAAGTGATAAGCTATTATTATACAAAAGAAAGCCTTCATAATAAATACTACACATTATGTTCTGAAAAATAATTGTGATTGGAAAAAAAGAAATGCTAACTGAAATAAGGTGAGAAATAGTCTATTTTGGGAGCTTGACCATAACAATGTAAATAAAATGGCAATAAAAATCAAATTCCAAAGGACTAACTTAAAGAATAAGAATTATGTAAACAAAATAGAAGATTTAATAAATGGAGAAAGAAAAACTACTAAAAAAATTCCCCCCCAAAAAAATCCCCCAAAGCTTAAGCTTTCAAACATACTATTTTATTGATCAATATCAAATACAAAGCAAATCACAATGAGGTCTCATCAGCTTTGACACAGGTAGGTTTGAAGATGATCAATTTTTATTCATTTTTTTGTGAGCCAACTTTTCTTGAGTAGGGACTCCATCCTCCAGAAAACAAATCTTTCAAATAATCTCCCTTGAGGACTCTGCTCAAACTTATGCCAAGGGATATTTTCATTAGACTAAATCCAGAGACCAGACTTCTGCCCCTAAATCAAAAGCATCTATGCTTGGAAAGTTTTTAGAATTAACATATTTTGCTATTAATTTTTTCCCTTGAGAGGGAAGAAGTTTAGAACTAAGTTTTAGACTAAGCTTTCCTACAGGAATGGGGAAGATTCCAATTAGGCTGCAAGGTCAAGGAAGTATTAGGGATTCCCATGGTAGTAAAATCCTGATGGATTCTGCTTCGACACATTTTTGATATCTTGGATATGGGATGCTTCTAATTATAAGAATGATCGCAAAGCACATTGAATGAAAAGGACTGAATAAATGCAATGTTATTTCAACTCAGAAATTATTGTGATTTTGCCAAATACAAAGCACACCACTTTAAGATTAACAAATGAGAATGTCCATTACTTTGGAAAAAGGGAAGTTTCTATTTAGGAACCCACCTGTCTGGTTGGAAATTGTCCCTTCAGGACATGGGGTGCAAGCATAGCAACACCTGGGCTGGCTTTCAAGAGCTGTCTTTTGGAATCCAGGGCCACATTTCAGATTGCACTTAGAAGTTGGAGTCTATCTTATCAGCAGGGAAAGGGAGAAAATGTTGTTGAAAAAACAACTGGTGAAAGATGGATGAATTGAGGAAATTAAGATTTCAAAGTTCTCCTATTGAAGACAGGTAGAATAGAGTATTTGCAATTCTGCAGGACAAGAATGATGTAATTTGCAATGGAAAACTTGTATCTTCATCTTCCACTTCAGATCATCTTATCCCCAATAAATCCACATTAATTAAACAGTAGGTACAATCAAGTTCCTTAATATATTTTAATTGTAATATCTTGTTGGCTTAGTTTTTCCCAAGTACCATTTTAATTCTAAACTTCATTCCATTTTAGAATTTGTAATGCTGAAACGGCTTTGACCATACAAGAGGAAATATATTGTATTAATTTCCAAACCCACGAATGGTTTTTTTTTGTGTTTTCATAAATTCAAGCATTCTACCCAGAATGTTTCAGGGAATCATAATTTTAGAGAGTATGTACTAAAATAAATTAATTGCCATGTTCAGCTTGATTGAATCTAAGGATCAGGGGATTTTACAGGCTAATCTTATTCTCAGGCTGATATTTGAAATCTGTTCTTGGGACTATTATAAAGGGGCGATGGAATTTATCCAATTATACACAGATGGAATTGTATACAAATACATGTTTGATATCAGCAGAGGCTATAGCTGCAACATTTACATTAAAAATTTCTAAAGCCATTGTGTCTTTAAAATGAAAGGCAGTTTTGTATAACTGTACCCAACTCAACACAAACTCATATTAAAATATTTGTCTATACAAAGACAGATATTGAGTAATCTTCTGTAAATAAATCCCTTTGGAGGATAATTTTTCTCTACGCTGTACCCTATTATTATTTTTCAAACTTACTCATGTAATGTGGGATACATCAAGATTCTCTTGGTATGAATAATTCAGATCATTATTTAACTTAGCTGGAAAGAATTGGCAAGTGGGACTGAAAAAAGAAAATCATAGAACTCTTTTGATCAAAGCAAAAAAGAAGAGTAGGTGGATATTAGTATCCTATCACAGATATTTCCAGTATCTGTAAGAAACATCCTGGTACCAATGACGAAACAACCAGTGTCCAGGAAGCTAAAGAGAAACAATGATAAAGTTCATATTTATTGGCCCCTTACCTGATGGAAATCTTCTGGCCAATCTATGTCTTCTTCCTTAATGGTGACTCTCTGGGCAAGAGGATACACTTCACCCACTTTGACCAGCGCCTCTATCTGGTCAGGGAAGTATTTATAATTTAGTATATCATATGTCTCAGCATCCACCTGGACTCTATCCTCATGTGACCCATCACTGGCATTATTGACAGAAGTGATGAATTTCAGAAAGTGGTGCATCTGAAAACAAGGACAGGTGATTGTTATTCTTTGTGGAAACAAGGATTATGCCCATGTCCCAGGATTGACTATCAATGGAAAACAGGCTCGTAATCTGGAGCTTCCAAAAATTTTCATACTCCTTCTTGACCTTCTCTTAGAGTTTCTGAACTCTTTTTCTCCTTTCTCCTTGAAAACTAAGGACAAATGAAAAATAACAAAACCGGCACCCAATTATCTTCTAGAGATATGCTAGGTAAATTGCGGTACAAGAATGTTATAGAAAATTATTGTTCTGCAAGAAATGACCAACAGGATGATTTCAGAGAGGCTTGGAGAGACTTACATGAACTGATACTAAATGAAATGAGCAGAACAAGAACAAGGCAACAAGAAGACTGTGTGATCAATTCTAATGCTCTTGGCTGTCCTCAACAATGAGGTGATTCAAACCAGTTCCTGTAAAAGCTAGAACTCTGGAGAAGTATACTTGAAAGAAGGTGTTAACTCAGTAGAATTGGTAAGATAATGTTAATCTTTTTTAGCATGGTGATTAATAGTTCTCTAGTTCAGTGCATGTACTTCGTACTGAATATAGTTCTACAAGATTGACATCTATGATAATATAATTATATATATAATGTATATGTGTTATATATTTTAATATATAACTAATATTATAATTATGTATAATTAATATACATATAATATATGCTATATATATATATATATATATATATATATATATATATATATATATATGAGTAAAGAAGGATTGGAGGAGAGACCATTCCATCTTTGATCAGGCTCCTGATGGCTTTCCTTTATTTCTCCACTGAAAACAAGTCCCATCTGAAGGCCCTCCAGAAAGCTAGACAGGCCCCCAAGTGAAGGAGAGAGACTGTGTAGGAGCCAATAAAGACTTTGGAATTTATCCCTGGCTATTCTCATGGTAATTACTCTGCTGAAGCAAAGGCTGGTTCCAAGTCCTCCAGAAAGCTAACCAGAACATTACAAGCACCAATTGTTTAGTGATGGAGAGAACCATCTACACCCAGAGAGAAGACTGTGGGAAATGAGGAACACAATATTGCATTCTCACTTTTTCTGTTGTTGTTTGCTTACATTTTGTTTTCTTTATCAGGTCTTTTTCCTTCTTGATCCAATATTTCTTGTGCAGCAAGATAATTGTATAAATGTATATACATATATTGGATTTAACATATATTTTAACATGTTTAACATGTATTGGACTACCTGCCATGTAGGAGATGGGAGGGTGGAAAGAGGAGAAAATCTGGAACAGAAGATTTTGCAAGGGTCAATATTTTTAAAATTACCCATACATATGCTTTGTAAATAAAAAGCTTTAATAAAAAGGAGGAAAAAGGGAGAAATAAAATTGTCCAATATAAATCTCAGAAGTAGATAATAAGGTTAATTTAGGAATAAAGGAGAATTTGCTATTCACAGTGATGCAATTCAAGGTTAAAATAAAAGCAAATACAAATGATAATGAAACTAAACCTTTGGTAAAATCATTCCTGAAAAAAATTAGGAAGGAGAATAACTTCAATGGAACAAATTATGAATGAAATTTTAAAATGACGAAGTGTAAGATAATGAAACAATAATTCAATCTGAGGAAGATTTGAAACAGAGTTTTCAGTAACAGCTAGAAATTTATTAGGGATACTCAGGTTGTGGTTTTCAGTGGTCAATGGAAAATATTCAAGAAAATTTCCCAGAGAATTACAAAATATAGAATAAGAAGGTTGAAAAACAGAAATTTAATCTACATTGTTGCCACTGAGAAATTTAATGGTAAGACCTGATTATTTTGTGGAAAAGAAAAATAATCTAATTGAGCAGAATTCCTAGTATACATTTGGTGTTCAGTCATTAAGTCCTGTCCTACTCTTCATGACCCCATGGACCATAGCCTACATTGCCCTACTATGCTCTACTATATCTCAAAGTCTGTTCAAGTTCATATTAATCGTTTCCATGACTTTATCTATCTTAAACTATACTATTTAACTATCTTAAACTTAAAACTTTCAATCATTTCTAACAACAGGGTCTTTGCCAGTGGGTCCCATCTTCATATTATGTGGACAAAAGTTTAAACTGCTTCAGGATTTGAATTTCCAGTGAACCATGGGGATTAATTTAAGTATTGACTGATTTTATCCCCTGGTCGACCAAGAGCCTTTCTAAAGTCTTGTCCAGCACCACTATTAGACCCATAGAATCAGTTCTGCAGCACTTATCATTCTTTTAAGTCCAAATCTCACAGACTTAAATTTTTCTTGAAAACACACATACAAGAGAAGGCGAGAGCGAGAGCGAGAGCAAGAGCGAGAGCAAGAGCGAGAGCAAGAGCGAGAGCAAGAGCGAGAGAGAGAGAGAGAGAGAAGAGTTATAATTATAGAAAAGTTTCTTAGCAAAGTTTAATTTTAGTAATCATCACATATCTTACTGTGGAAAAGAATCATCTGTAAGAAATGATGTAGTCATTATTATATATAAAAAGGTGAGAAAAGAAGTACTTGGCTATTAAATTAAAAATAACAGGATGGTATCTGTTGGAATCCACGGAAAACTGTTCAACATCATAATACAAACATATGCTTTAACCACTGATGGGAAAGAGGCCAAAGTCTGTTACATTTTTGAAGACCTGTAATGTGTTCTCCAAATAAGTCCTATATATACAAAGCAAGTCAAATTTGTCCAAGGAAATGAAAAGAAAATGTAATTAAGCAAAATAGAATTAGAACAGCAGTCAGATTTGGGTTTTTCCTACAAAACAAAGAGCTGCATAGACGAAAGCCAACTTCTACAAATTTTCAAATTGAGTACATTAAGCAAGAAAAGCAAATGGAATATAAAAAAGAAAATTGAGGGATTGTCCATCAATTGGAAAATGGTTGAATAAATTTTGGTATATGTTTTTCATGTAATATTATTGTCCTATGGGAAATGATGAGCAGGATGCTCTCAGAAAAAAATGTTGGAAAATCCTCCACGTACTCAAGCAAAGTAAAATGTACTATATACACAGTAATAGCAATGTTCGGTGATGACCAGCTGTTTTCAGTAGTACACTGATCAATGAATACTCTAAAGAATGTGTGTTCTTCTTTGAAATATAATATAAATGATGTTTCTATCTGCGAGCAGGTTTCTTGGGGAGGTAGCCCTAGTATCAGTTCAGATCAAAAATCACCCCAAATGTAGCCAGGTGTTAAAAGTTAATTTGCTTGTTCAATAAAAAATTTATTGCTTCCTCAAAATAGCCTGGTTAGTTTTCTTGGCTTATCTCTCTGCTTGGTTCCAAGAGCTCCCTCCAAATGTCCCAAAAACCAAAGGTTTGTCCTTCAGCCTCCAGCCAGCCAGGTGGAAAATGGAATGAATCTCCCTTGCCTCCAAGTGAGGGCTTGTGGGCTTCCTCCCAAAATGCTCCTCTCCAACGCCTGGCAATGTTCCAAAGACACTAACTAACCCAAAGCTAAGAGCCTCTTTAGATATGATCTCCCAGTGGTTGACTCCTCCTTCTGGAGACAGGGATTAAAGGAGGTGTGAATTTGAATATCTCATATTAAATCTTGAAATCTCCCAAAGTGTGAACTCCAATGAGTACTTAAATACTTCTTGCTTACATGAGCTCCCTAAAGGTGTGAACACAAGCATTGTATCAATCCCATTGAGTTAACACTAGGATTCTAATATCTCCCTTGAGTTATCACCTTGTTTCAAGTTGAGTTAATACTGGGATTCTAACATCTCCTGCTTTTTTTTGTTTTACAACATAGGTGGTCATGACCTCCCTGACTTCTCAAGGAGGTGAGAACCCCAAAAAGAAGGTGATCACACCTTCCCTGACTGCTCAAAAAAGCAGTGAAAACACCATAAAAAGAAGGTGGTCACACCCTCCCTGACATCTCAGCAAGAAAGATGAAAACACCAAAGGAAGTAGAAAATCAAATCAGATTAGCGGGTTTCTAAAAGGGCTCACTTGAAACAGATATGAAACAAGGTGTACATAAATCCATCTACATGGGAGGCATTACTTAAAATACATAAGCACATAGCCATATAACACAGGCTAGTAGTAATGGCACCAACAATGTGAATCAACATGAGAATTTATACATGTCCATAAGTCCAAGAAATAGTCCAAAATGAATCTATTGTCCATTAGTTCATGTGCCAGGAATCCAATAAATCCTGGAAGCTCTGAAGTACTGCAATAGTCTCATCAACAATTTTTCATCTCAAGGAATCCAATGATTCTTGTTGAAAGTCTCATTTTGTGTTACAGAATCCCATGATTCCTGAAGATTTCAAAGCTACTTCAACAGTTTCACTGTCAGCCATGTTCTTTCTGTGTCATATGTTTCTTAAATGTGATTTTAAAAAATCTTTCCATACCCAGAGAAGAAAATGACTGTGTCATGTGTCTGAATACAGATTGTTTTATATTCTCTCTCTCTCTCTCTCTCTCTCTCTCTCTCTCTCTCTCTCTTTCCCTTTCTCTCTCTTTCTCTATCTCTCTATCAGTCCTGCTCTTTTTCTTGTTCTCTTTGTCTCTCTATCTCTCTATGTGTGTATCTCTTTTTCTTGCCCTGTCTCAATTTGTTTTTGTCAGGTTTTTTTTTTTAATTAAGTGGAGAGATCTCTTTTCTTTCACAGAATGACTTATAGAAATGGTTTGCATAATTTCACATGGGTTTTCTTAAAAGGAACTGGAGTGAGAATAATGGAGAGAATCTGGAACTCAAAAGTTTTAAAAATCAAACAAAAATTATTTTAAGTGTAACTGAGGAAACTATTAAATAAATTATTTTTAAAAGATTGTTATATAAAATTTGAAATAAATAAATCTGAAGTAATTTCATTGTTTCCACCCAGAATTCCATGTAATCACAAAGGGGAAAAAACTGAAAAATATATAAAGGAATAACTCAAGTCATTACTGCATCCTCTCTAGAACAAATCTCTAACAAGAGAATGTTGTGTAGCCTATGCTAAGCCCAATTTTTGAAGAGATATGTTACCTTCCAAGGAAGATCTAAGTTTCTCCCAAGGTCTGATGCCTCCTTTTCCTCAGAATGGAGTATTTGATGGAGAGCATGGGCCACTAAATACACTGCATTGTAAACATTTGGAATCAGTTCCAGAAGGGCGATGTCAATATTCGTAGAAGGCGAATGTATATCACTAAAGGAAAGATCTTTTGAGCACAAAGGACAGAACATTTCTCCATCACTTTTTTTGGAAAATCTACAATGAAAGGCTCTCTCCCAGAAAGATTTTAGGAAAATGTCCTCAGGGTTCACACTTGTATTCAGGCTTCTTACAAAATCTGTAAAACCAGGAATCTCCATCTGGATATGAGAAAATAGTATTGTACCATGAAAAGGGGAAAACCCTTCAAAATCAGTATCAATGGAAAAATCCCAAGAAGATGTGGTAATCAACAACTTCCCATAAGGTTTATAAGACATCAATACATTGGAAAGGTCATGAAGGGAATCAGTATCTCCATAGATGAAAATCACATTTGATGATGATGAAATAATCCTAGAAAATAGGGCAAAAGCTTCTCTGTCTCTAAAGTTTTTGGGCACTGTTTCCTTAAAAGTCACACACAAATTATTCCTGACCATTTCTTCTTTCAGATCCTTGAAAAACATTTCCCCTTTTGGGTTATCAGAAACAAGCAGTCCTATCCATGTCCAGTCAAAATGCAACATCAATTGGATGAATGCCAGGTGAAGAGCAGATTGCTCTTTCCCCATTTGATATACATAAGGATACTGGACTTTATCATTCAATAGAAGATCAAATGAACCACAGCTAATCTAAATGAAACAGAAAAAAGACAATGAGTTCCTTCACTGTAGGAATTTGGCCTTCATATTTGTATAACAAACAACTATTAATGAGCTGCTATCATGCCCCACCTGAATTTTGTGTGATATCTTAGAGCTGGACTTTGCCTCTCATTTCCCTGGGTCAATCTACATTCTGAGGTCCAGTGGAAGTCCTTGTGACATTTTGGACATAGGTTCTCTCACCCTGTCCTCTCTATTACTTTGCCTTCTTTGGGCTCTCAGATATCCTATTTTTTCACATTGAAAACATCAATGACTTTCTCTAGAAGTCCCTTGCCAGGAGGGACTCTGCCTTCCCATGTTCATCATACTCTGTGTATAATAAGCATTTGTGCCCACTGTGGAACAGCATCTTATGATCTCTTCTAAAGAGCATCTTTGTGTAGTCCCCATATAATTCTTCTACAAACCTCATTAGCATTTTCCTTAGCCAGTTGTCTGATCATAATTCTTATAGTTGCATTTTCTCCAATGGTTCTTGTGATAGCTGTTTGCAAATATCCCACAAAAATCTGCAAAGGGTTCATTGGGACCTTGATCTATTTCTGTGACAGTTTCCTCTTGATCTTTCCCTGGGATGGCACCCAAGCTTTTATAGTATCAGTGACAATTTGTTCATATGCTCCAAGGGGGTAATTAATCTGTGCTGAATTCTCTGCATATTGACCTTCACCTGCTAGTTGGTCAAAGGTGATTTGTATAAGAACTCCAGTTTGCTTATTGAGTTGGGCTTGAATCCTATATATTTCGTGATACTCTGAAAGCCACAACAGGTTTTGTCCAGGTTCTAATACATGTCCTTTCTATGGATTTCCAATTACTGGGTGTTAAAATTTCATATGCCAAACTCTCTAGTAACATCTTAACATAAGATGATGTAGCCCCATAAAGAGTGCAACCCTTTTTCAAATCCTTAATTTTTTCAGATCAAAAGGAGTGTATCTTCTCCTTTGTTGACCTGAAGAGTCAAGCTCTTCAATCACAGGGTATGTATTTATTAAATCAGATACATCCTGTCCTTCATTTTTTGCCTTAACCAGGGCTTTTTGTAATCTTGTCACAGACTGCTTCATAGGTGGTGCTGATTGTGTTACTGCCTCTCCCCCTCCTCTT
Organism: Antechinus flavipes; assembly: GCF_016432865.1. Classification (NCBI taxonomy): domain Eukaryota; kingdom Metazoa; phylum Chordata; class Mammalia; order Dasyuromorphia; family Dasyuridae; genus Antechinus; species Antechinus flavipes. The sequence goes on from NC_067403.1 coordinate 251,409,206, forward strand.
TCTACCTCTACCCATGAAGGGTTAATTGAGGGAAGTAGGTCAGGGGATGGGGGATGCCCTAATTACTTCTGCTGTGAAGTACTATACTCTGAATTGTACTTAACTCCTTTCTTATCTGATTCTTCATCCTTTTCAGATAGTTTATTTGGATCCTCCCCCTCCTGCTTTTTCTTCTTTTTCCTTATTCTATAATGCATATAATTTCCTAAAACCAGTTTATTAAATTATATGTATAAAGTATTTATTTGAAAATTGAATCAGGTAAATTTTCATTGTAGAATTGATATATGTATGTGCCAAAATGTTTGTGGCAGCCCTGTTTGTAGTGGCTAAAAACTGGAAATTGAATGGATGCCCATCAATTGGAGAATGGCTGGGTAAATTGTGGTATATGAATGTTATGGAATATTATTGTTCTGTAAGAAATGATCAACATAATGAATACAGACAGGCTTGGAGAGACTTACATGAACTGATGCTAAATGAAATGAGCAGAACCAGGAGATCATTATATACTTGGACAAAACTATTGTATGAGGATGTAGTCTGATGGAAGTGGATTTCTTTGACAAAGAGACCTAACTGAGTTTCAATTGATAAATGATGGACAAAAGCAGCTACACCCAAAGAAAGAACACTGGGAAATGGATGTGAACTATTTCCATTTTTGTTTTTCTTCCCGGGTTATTTTTACTTTCTGAATCCAAGTCCCCTTGTGCAACAAGAAAACTGTTCGGTTCTGCAAACAAATATTGCATCTAGGATATACTGCTACATGTCTAACATATATAGGACTGCTTTCCATCTTGGGGAGGGGGTGGAGGTAGTGAGGGGAAAAATCCGAACAGAAACGAGTGCAAGGGATAATGTTGTAAAAAAAAATTACCCTGGCATGGATTCTGTCAATATAAAGTTATTATTAAATAAAATTTAAAAGAAATTAAAAAAAAAAGAATTGACATAGTTGCTCTCCTACTAATTTCCACTCATCTAGATACAATTCTTTTTCCTTAGAGAACCAAGGAGATGTGTACTGTAAAGTTTCTAAAACTTCAATGATCTGCTCCCAAGTTACAATAAAACCTTGATTTTTTATCAGTCTGACCAAGCTTTTGACACATTTCCCTTGAAGAGGAAAACAATGCTGTTTTCTAAACATCTGTCCATTTAGTTGAAATACTACTTTTAAAAAAAAAGAAAGAAAAAGAAAATACTACTTTAGCCCTTAACAAAGTTTCCTTGTCTATTTGTGTACTTGTTCAAATTTCTAGGGCACAGATGAAAGATTTTGGCCCCACGTTCTGGCGCCAAAATATAATATTCTCTCTAAAATGTAATATTCTCTGTTGAGGTTTTCTTGGGGTCTCTGGAGGGAGCCTTCATTTCAGTTCAGTAATCACCACAAGAGTACAGCCAGGGATTAAAGTCCACATGATTTATTGTCTCTTTCCAAGTCTTATCTCCTTTCCTGTGCCCTGATTGGTTTTCTTATAGTCCAGATACATTATTATCTCCTTATTAGGTGTGGGTAGCTTTCTGGAGGGTCTTTCAGTCTGGCCTTGGTTCTGAGAGCTTGCGTTCCCGCCTGCCTTCTCTGGCTTCTCTGGATTCTCTGGCTTCTGAATCTCCCTGACTCCAATAATCCTGGCTGAGGTTCCTAGCTTATATGTGCTCTCTTATTGAAGGTGTGAATCTTGGAGAACTATAGTAAATACTAAGTATATGTACTGAAGGAGAGAACTGCTAAGCACCATTCTAAATTAGATCATTATAATCTCTATCAATTCCACTGACTAAGCACCTGCTTTCAAGTTCTGGCTCATAACACATATCCCCATCCAGATTCCCAAACTCTTGGCTTTTTGAGATGAAACCCTTAAGGCCAAGTGTTTCAGAAAATATAGTCTTTATTTTTGTACCAGATGGTGGAGGCAAGATGGATGTGTAAAGAAGCTGCTCAAGCTCTCTCAGTTTCCTCAAAATAAAGAAGCTGCTCAAGCTTTCTCAGTTTCCTCAAAAATCAAAAAAAAAAAAAGTGTCTGAACAGAATCCGATGGAATAAAACGACTCTCCAATTCAAGATGGACTAAGAAAACTTCAAGAAAGATCAGTCTAACTAGAGTGAAAGAGTCATTCAGTCCAAGTTAGATAGACTGTGGGAAAACCAGTGAGAGGAGCTTAATCACAGCAAATCAGCTATTACTACCTTCAGTTAGGACACAGTAGAGTAGTAAATCAGTAGAGCAACTTCCAGTCCCAGCTCAAAAGACTAACTCTGGGAAACCAGACTCTTTCCTGAATAGAGCAGGCAATGCTAACCTTGCAAACAATTTTCAGATGTCAAAATTAAACCATTTATAATTATATGAAAAAAGGCTCTAAATCACTATTGATTAGAGAAATGAAAATTCAAATAGGTCTACAGTACCATCTCACACCTGTCAGATTGGCTAAGATGACAGGAAAAGATAATGATAAGTGTTAGAGGGGATGTGGGAAAACCGGGTTATTTATGCTTTAGTTGTGGAGTTGTAAACTTATCCAACTATGCTGGAGAGTAGTCTGTACTATGCCCAATGGGCTATATAACTGTGCGTGTCCTTTGACCTAGCAGTACCATTACTGGGTCTATATGAAAGAAATTATAAAAGAGGAAAAAGGACGTATATCTGCAAAAAAAAGTTTGCAGCAGGTCTTTTTGTGTTAACAAAGAATTGGAAAAAGAGTGCATTCCCATCACCTGGGGAATGGCTGAATAAACTTTGGTACAGGAAGATAAGGGAATATTATTGTTCTATAAAAAAGATGATGAAAAAGCTGACTATAGAAAGACCTGGAAAGATTTACATGAACTGACGCTGAGCAAAACAAGCAGAACAAGGAATACATTGTTCACAATAACAACAAGAATGTGTGAAGATCATTTATGAAACGCTTGGTTCTCAGCACTTGAGAAATCCAAAGCAATCCCAATATGTTATAGGCCAGAACTCTGAACTTGAAACAAGGATTCTTACAAGGTTCTAAGTTAGTGGAATTGATAAAGAAAATGGTTATCTAGTTTAGCATGATGCTTAATAGTTCTCTAATTCAGTACATGTACTTAGTCCACAAGATTCACATCTATGATAATGGAGTATATAACAATCAGCAAGGCCTGGACCAAATTCAACTCCATTTCATGTTGGCTGGCCTGGCCTCCTGCATTTCTTCCACTGAGACCAGGTCCTGTCTGCAGGCCTTCCAGAAAACTAGTGGAGCCCCTAGTGAAGAAGACAATGAAGACTTTTGGACTTTAATACCGGACTATTCTTGTAGTGATTACTCTGCTGAAAGGAAGGCTGCCCAAAGACCTCCAGAAAACTAAAACAGCAGCAATACACCGATAGACTTGGACATAAAATCCTATCTGCATCCAGAAAAAAAATCTAAGGAGACTAAATGTAAATCAATACATGCTATGTTCACTTCTTTTTTCTATTTTTAAATCTTTCCCATTGTTTTTCCTTTTGCTCTGATTTTTCTCTCCCAACATGATTCAGAAATAATGTGTTTTAAAAACAAATAAACTAACAAAAAAGAGAGATGTTATATTGCCGAATTCCAACATGCTTCATACCATAAAGTGGGAAGATAGGACAACAGTACTTTCCCATCCTATAGTATATAATATAATAGGTTTGGATGTGTATTAAAATGTATAAAATATGACCCACATTCATGGAAATTTTTTTTTCATTCAGTAGTGAAATTATGAAAAGGCTTTTTCTTATACCCCCAGTGAGAAAGCAAATACATTTTTAAATAAGTTAGTATGGTTCTAACTATAATATGCTTGGTAAGTATCCTCTCATTGATTAAAGAAATGTAAATTAAACTAACCATGAAATACTATCATAAAGGTATTAAATTGGCTGAAAGGAGAGAAGGAATAAAGGACAAACATAAGAGAGGGGATGTAGAAAATAGGGATACTAAGGCTTTTGGTGGAATTGTGAACTGATTCAATCACTTGAAGAGCAATTAAAATTACACCAAAAATAGTACAAAGCTATCTTTACCATTTGGTATATTAACACCTATATTAACTAAAGAAAGACCTGGAAAGATTTACATGAACTGATGCTGAGCAAAACAAGCAGAACAAGGAATACATTGTTCACAATAACAACAAGAATTTGTGAAGATCATTTATGAAACGCTTGTTTTTCAGCACTTCAGAAATCCAAAGCAATCCCAATATATTATAGGCCCTATAATCACTATTAGGTATATTTTCCAAGGTATTCCCTGATTGGAACATCTCAGTAAACAGAGAATTGGATGCTCTTTATTAGTACATGCTGATGAAGACAAGTAGTAGTGCTTCATGCTTTTAGGGAAAATACAGAAATCAATTTCAAAATGAAAAGGAAGAGAGACCTCTCCATGGGAATTTTTGGAAGTGAGAAAAAAGAAATCTTTTCTTCTATCTAAAATCTTCAGAGTTCTATACAAGTACAAAAAGGTGAATTACAAGGATAGTCATCTTTAGATTTTTCCTTGGCTCAAAATCATCAGACCATCACCTCACCTAGCACACAGAATGATTTCCCAGATGAAAAGGTCCATTTCCTCCTTTTTTTGTATCACGTTTTTTCAGAACATGTTGGAGGACTTCTTAATCATTGGTTATTGACGTATTGATACTACATCATAACAGTTTATAAAGAAGTTGCTGCTTTAAATATAAAGATGACATGAAAATGAGTGGCTGTATTGGTCTCTCTTACCTGTGGAACTTTATATAGTTCAAGAATGGTGGCCATGGCCATGGAAAGTGTAGTGGACATCCCTCCAATGACAGCCACAGAATTGGACTGTTTATCACAGCTATAATTGGGGATAATGGGACCTCTCCCTGATAGCCATATTAAGGAGCTCTCCACAGCTAGTTTCTCCAGATGGAAGTTATTGAGTAACTGATATCCCAAAGTTCTGTTGGGCAGCAAATAGGGATTCTTGTTGATCTCATCAACAGCATACTGAAGAGCAAGGAAATGGTGATATTGTTTGAACATTGCCCTAAAGTGAGAGGGAAAATTGAAAAAAAATTAAGAAAAACTCTATATTCAAAGAAACAGCAAATTTTCATAGTGGGAAGAGTGTCAGATATGGAGTCAGAAATTCCTGTCCTAAATCTTGCCCCCAAAATTGATTAAAACTGGTCCCGAGCACATCATTTCACCACCATGAGTGTCAGTGTCCACAGTTGTAATATGACAGACTTGAACTATGTCCTGTAAGAATCTTTCAAGACCACACATATTAAGACACAAACACATTCACACACACACACACACACACACACACACACACACACACTCACACACACGATGATATACTTTAGACATTGGAATATGTCTCATTTTGAAAAAGAATTCTGACTGACAGACTGATTATATTCAACAAAAATAGAAAGGACTTCCATTTCTCAAATTGCAATGAGGAGATTACCATGCAAAACATATTAGCTAAGAATAAATGATTTTATTGGTAATATATCTGCTAGATGCCTTACAATGATTTTTAAAATTATATACTGGATTGTAAGTAGAACACATATATTTCAAAAGATTTCATGACCAATAATTGGTCATACTGAAAGATTCAAGATTCAGTACTAACTTTACTCTAACTGAAATAGCTACTTTAGTCAAAGCAGGAAGATATTCAAAATGGAGATTTTCACAGCATATTCATTGGCCTTGAAGTCTATCCTTCTCCCTTATTCGAGCAAGGAAATATTCTTCCTCTCTGAGAAGATGGATTATTGAGAACCATATAATCAATCAATCAACCCTTATTAAGCACTGCTTTGGGCTAGGTACTGTGCTAAGTAGTTAGGATACAAAAAGCAGGAAAAAAAAGTCTTATCTCCAAAATGATGATATTTTAATGGGAAAGACAGCTTATAATCAGAGACAGAAAGATAGAAAATTGATAGAATCACAAAGAAAGAAAAACAGAAACCGAGAGGCCCAGTGACTGTGGGAGGCAGAAAAAGAGAGGGCCAGCCAGGGAGCTATATATGTAAGAGACACTGCCAAGCTGAAAGAGAGAGACCTTGGGAAAATCATGAATAGATGTGGTGAGGGATAAGTGAGAATTTAGGGTCAGTTCTAGGCTGAGGGCTAAAGGGCATCAAAGCATGGTATTGCCTTCTACAGTAATAGGGAAAATAGGATGGAGAGGTTAGGGACAAAAAATAACGCTTTATATTTTAGATATGCTGAACTTAAGATGTCTCCTGGGCTAATTTAGTTCAAGATATCTGAGAGGCTATTGATGATATGAGTTGTAAGGACATCAGAGAGTTTAGATCAGGATAGAAAAATCTGAAAAACATCCACATAGAGATACTAAGTAAATCATGGGAACTGATAAGATAACCAAAGGAAGTAGTGGGATGGATTAGACACATTGATGAGGTATAACTACAGCTGCACAGTGTGATCTCAAAAGGCTCCATCAAAAGAAGGAGGAACAAAAAAAACAAGAAAGAAGAAAAACAACAAAAAAAAAAGGAGAACAAAAAAACAAGAAACAAAAAAGGAGAAAAAACAGTCTCTAAAATCTAGAGAGAATAGAATACCAAGGAGAAGAGATTGATCACCACTGTCAGGAGAGATGGCCATTATCATAAAGAATAATAGCAAAAGAAATGATCTGCAACTCACTGTAGTAAATGGAAAGACAGAAACTAGAGTTCCCAAGGAGCAGATGGTGAAATGTTTAAGAATTCATGCCAATGAGCTTACTAGAATTGATGAGATCTCCTATTAGAGTTCAGGCATTTGCAAGTCATAGAGATAGAAAGACAAAAGAGAGAAGAAAAAAAACAGCTCTTTTCTTTTGGCCAGAAAAGAAAATGTATCACTATCTGAAACAGATATTTGCAACAAAGATGATAAAATATGATTTGGAGAAAGTCATCAATAGCTCTGGGAGAGCAAGAACATCTTCATGGCAAGTGAGTTGAATTTTAAATGAGAAGAGGAATTCTGAGACATGGAACCTCAGAGAGATTCCATTCGTACAATGGGGGACAGCATTAACAAAAGCATGAAAATGAGAGATGGGGTGTAGAACATAGAAAGTGGTTGGGCGGTCCCTTTGGTTTTATTTAAAATGTCACAAAAATGGCAAGGGAAAACAAATGTCAAAAATTGCCCTATACTTTATATTTATTAGACATAAAATGAGGAAAAACCTCAGTACAAGTATTGGATCTTGTCAGTAGTTTGAGATACATGGCACTTGTTGACATTGTAAAGTTCATATTGTTTGATATTTTTGATGTGCTGTCATATTATTCTGATATTGGTAAAACATCAATAGGAATCATTAAATCAAATGGTCCTAACACCCATCAAACTTTTTAAATAAACATGAGCCATGTTGTTCCCTTTCTTTAGGAGCTCTCTGTTGAGAAGATAAGGCTTGAAGCTTTGGATTAGATAAAACTGAACCCAATGCAGTATTCTGAATTTGTTCTGTTTTCTGATGCCTAAGATAATGAATGTTAGATTTCCCCTTCCCCGTTTCATGTTGTTATGATTCAGAAATATCTTTACCCAAATCTCACCCAAGTCAAGCATCCATAAATGACCTTGAGATTTTCATCACATATGAGCACAACTGTGAACATTTCCTCCCCTATTTGGAACAAGTAATCAGGTCTTAACCATGTCCATTCTTAGAGAATATAGTTTTGACACCTAAACTCCAATTTTGAGTGTAGGATCTCCCTTATGTGTTTCACCCCTCCATGTACTGTGTGAGGTTTTTGCCCTCAGTGGAGATGAATCTGTGCTGGTTTATAATGCCATATAGAATAGGGGTGAATAGTCTCTCTCTGTTTGCTACACTGCACATTAACAACACTTTTCACTTAGCAACTTCTTGAATATTAGATTTCTAGTCATTTTTGAACCCACATCTTTGCTTTAACCAAAGTTCTGAGAATAAAGAAAACAAAACTCTACCAACAAAGCAGTCAATAAGAAATATGGATTAATATTGCATATATTTGGGAGGGTGGGAAAGTAACTACTTACATTTGTCGTGCATAACTGTTGAAGGGACATATTTGGAAGAAAAATTTGGTCGCTTGAATCTCTACCTTCACAAAAAGGGAGAGGAATCCAGCAATGATTAGGTCCCCTTCTTTTCTATACGTGGGATTGAAACGTCTCTCTATGTGACAAGGATTCTTGACCATCTGGAACTCAGATAAGAAAATCTGCAAAATCAGAAATACAAATAATAAAGAGGATGAGAGTCTTAGTTTCCCCAAGCCCATGGTCAATATTTCAGATCTCTAAAGAGCTAAGGATTAGGGGAGCATAAGGTGATTGGAGGCCATAGTTCTTGCATCTATAGGCACATGCTCTATTGCTAAACATTTGTCTTTTTTAATAGATGCTCAAGCTTTGTACATTCTCTTCTCCTTGGGAAAGCAGAATGTGAGACATGAAGTGGGCCTCTATTTGGGATAAAGGCAAACGTTTGAGTGAGCAGGACATATTTATTTGACATTTTTGCCTCCTGGATATTATTCATCTAGTTCCCTGTACATGAATAAGGAAAAGTGGTTCTTCTCATCTCTTGGGTGCAAGTCAAGCAAATATTTTGACCAGAGTCTGAGAGTGAGTTTCTCCAAGGACCAGCTAGCCCAGAAATTCTGCACCTGTGTCCTTCATCTTTAAAAACTCCAAACTTAAGAAAAAAAAAAGTTTGGGAATTTCCTTGCTTGTTTTCTGTCTCTGGAGCCTTCATAGCTTTGATGGGATCTGAAATGCCCAAAATACTCTTTTATCTTTTACATGCTATTTCAACCTAGAAATTCCCTCCTTAAGAACAGATCTTAAAATCAAAAGTGAATTGTTAGATGGTAAGAAGGAATGATAAAAAAAAAGAATATTTTCAGAAAGAGCAATTATTTATTTTTAAAATTTTTTATTTAATAATTACATTATATTGACACTCGTTTCTGTTCCGATTTTTTCCCCCTCCCTCCCTCCACCCCCTCCCCTAGATGGCACGCAGTCCTTTATATGTTGGATATGTTGCAGTATATCCTAGATACAATATATGTTTGCAGAACCAAACAGTTCTCTTGTTGCATAGGGAGAATTGGATTCAGAAGGTATAAATAACCCGGGAAGAAAAACAAAAGTGCAGATAGTTCACATTCATTTCCCAGTGTTCTTTCTTTGGGTGTAGCTGCTTTTGTCCGTCATTTATCAATTGAAACTCAGGTCTCTTTGTCAAAGAAATCCACTTCCATCAAAATATGTCCTCATACAATATCGTTGTCGAAGTGTATAATGATCTCCTGGTTCTGCTCATTTCACTTAGCATCAGTTCATGTAAGTCTCGCCAGTCCTCTCTGTATTCATCCTGCTGGTCATTTCTTACAGAACAATAGTATTCCATAACGTTCATATACCACAATTTACCCAGCCATTCTCCAATTGATGGGCATCCATTCCTTTTCCAGTTTCTAGCCACTACAAACAGGGCTGCTACAAACATTTTGGCACATAAAGGTCCCTTTCCCTTCTTTAGTATTTCTTTGGGATATAAGCCCAATAGAAACACTGCTGGATCAAAGGGTATGCACAATTTGATAATTTTTTGGGCATAATTCCAGATTGCTCTCCAGAATGGTTGGATTCGTTCACAACTCCACCAACAATGCATTAGTGTCCCAGTTTTCCTGCATCCCCTCCAACATTCATCATTATTTTTTCCTGTCATCTTAGCCAATCTGACAGGTGTGTAGTGGTATCTCAGAGTTGTCTTAATTTGCATTTCTCTGATCAATAATGATTTGGAACACTCTTTCATATGAGTGGTAATAGTTTCAATCTCATCCTCTGAAAATTGTCTGTTCATATCCTTTGACCATTTATCAATTGGAGAATGGCTTGATTTCTTATAAATTTGAGTCAGTTCTCTATATATTTTGGAAATGAGGCCTTTATCAGAACCTTTAACTGTGAGAATGTTTTCCCAGTTTGTTGCTTCCCTTCTAATCTTGTTTGCATTAGTTTTATTTGTACAAAGGCTTTTTAATTTGATGTAATCGAAATTTTCTATTCTGTGATCAGTAATGGTCTCTAGTTCATCTTTGGTCACAAATTTCTTTCTCCTCCACAAGTCTGAGAGATAAACTATTCTATGTTCCTCTAATTTATTTATAGTCTCGTTCTTTATGCCTAGGTCATAGACCCATTTTGATCTTATCTTGGTATATGGTGTTAAGTGTGGGTCCATGCCTAATTTCTGCCATACTAATTTCCAATTATCCCAGCAGTTTTTATCAAATAATGAATTCTTTTCCCAGAAGTTAGGGGCTTTGGGTTTGTCAAACACTAGATTGCTATAATTGACTATTCTGTCTTGTGAGCCTAGCCTTTTCCACTGATCCACTAATCTATTTCTTAGCCAATACCAAATGGTTTTGGTGACTGCTGCTTTATAATATAATTTTAGATCAGGTACAGCTAGGCCACCTTCATTTGATTTTTTTTTCATTAATTCCCTTGAGATTCTCGACTTTTTATTGTTCCATATGAATTTTGTTGTTATTTTTTCTAGATCAATAAAATATTTTCTTGGAAGTCTGATTAGTATAGCACTAAATAAATAGATTAGTTTAGGGAGTATTGTCATCTTTATTATGTTCGCTCGGCCGATCCAAGAGCACTTAATATTTTTCCAATTATTTAAGTCTGACTTTATTTGTGTGGAGACTTTTTTATAATTTTGCTCATATAATTCCTGACTTTCCTTTGGTAGATAGATTCCCAAATATTTTATGGTATCAACAGTTATTCTGAATGGAATTTCTCTTTGTATCTCTTGCTGTTGGGTTTTGTTGGTGATGTATAAAAATGCTGAGGATTTATGGGGATTTATTTTGTAGCCAGCTACTTTGCTAAAATTATGAATTATTTCCAATAGCTTTTTAGTAGAATCTCTGGGGTTCTCTAGGTATACCATCATATCATCTGCAAAGAGTGATAGTTTGGTTTCCTCATTGCCTACTCTAATTCCTTTTATATCTTTCTCGACTCTTATTGCTGAGGCTAGTGTTTCTAATACGATATTAAATAATAATGGTGATAGTGGGCAACCTTGCTTCACTCCACATCTTACTGGGAAAGGTTCCAGTTTTTCCCCATTGCATATGATGCTTACTGATGGTTTTAAATATATGCTCCTGACTATTTTAAGGAAAAGTCCATTTATTCCTATGCTCTCAAGTGTTTTTATTAGGAATGGATGTTGGATTTTATCAAATGCTTTTTCTGCATCTATTGAGATGATCATATGGTTTTTATTTGTTTGGTTATTGATATAGTCGATTATGCTAATAGTTTTCCTAATATTGAACCAGCCCTGCATTCCTGGTATAAATCCTACTTGGTCATAGTGTATTATCCTGGTGACGATTTTCTGTAATCTTTTTGCTAATATTTTATTTAAGATTTTAGCATCAATATTCATTAGGGAGATTGGTCTATAATTTTCTTTCTCTGTTTTCAGCCTACCTGGTTTAGGTATCAGTACCATATCTATGTCATAAAAGGAGTTTGGTAGGACTCCTTCAATCCCTATTTTTTCAAATAGTTTATATAATATTGGAGTTAATTGTTCTTTAAATGTTTGGTAGAATTCACATGTAAATCCATCTGGTCCTGGGGATTTTTTCTTAGGGAGTTGATTGATAGTTTGTTCTATTTCTTTTTCTGAGATGGGACTGTTTAGGATATTTACTTCTTCCTCTGTTAGTTTGGGCAAGCTGTATTTTTGGAGGTATTTTTCTATTTCATTTAAGTTGTCGAATTTATTGGCATAAAGTTGGGCAAAGTAACTCCTAATTATTGCTCTAATTTCCTCTTCGTTAGTGGTGAGTTCTCCCTTTTCATTTTTAAGACTAACAATTTGATTTTCCTCTTTCCTTTTTTTAATCAGATTTACTAAGGGTTTGTCTATTTTGTTGGTTTTTTCATAGAACCAACTCTTAGTTTTATTAATCAATTCAATAGTTTTTTTACTTTCAATTTTATTGATCTCACCTTTTACTTTTAGAATTTCAAGTTTAGTGTTTGACTGGGGGTTTTTAATTTGTTCCTTTTCTAGCATTTTTAATTGCAAACCCAATTCATTGACCTTCTCTTTCTCTATTTTATACAAATAGGCCTCTAGAGATATGAAATTTCCCCTTATTACCGCTTTGGCTGCATCCCATACATTTTGGGATGATGTCTCATTATTATCATTTTCTTGGGTGAAGTTATTAATTATGTCTATGATTTGCTGTTTCACCCAATCATTCTTTAGTATGAGATTATTTAGTTTCCAATTATTTTTTGGTCTACTTCCCCCTGCTTTTTTGTTGAATGTAATTTTCATTGCATCGTGGTCTGAAAAGGATGCATTTACTATTTCTGCCTTACTACATTTGAGTTTGAGGTTTTTATGTCCTAATATATGGTCAATTTTTGTATAGGTTCCATGAACTGCTGAAAAGAAAGTGTATTCCTTTCTGTCTCCATTACATTTTCTCCAGAGATCTATCATATCTAACTTTTCTAGTATTCTATTTACCTCTTTGACTTCTTTCTTATTTATTTTGTGGTTTGATTTATCTAATTCTGAGAGTGCAAGGTTAAGATCTCCCACTATTATAGTTTTACTGTCTATTTCTTCCTGCAGCTCTCTTAGTTTCTCTTTTAAGAATTTAGATGCTACCCCACTTGGTGCATATATGTTTAATATAGATAGTGCTTCATTATCCATGCTACCCTTTAGCAAGATATAGTGTCCTTCCTTATCTCTTTTAATTAGATCAATTTTTGCTTTAGCTTGATCTGAGATCAGGATGGCTACCCCTGCTTTTTTGACTTCACCTGAAGCATAGTAGATTTTGCTCCAACCTTTTACCTTTAACCTGCATGTATCTCCCCGCTTCAGGTGTGTTTCCTGTAAACAACATATTGTAGGATTCTGGCTTTTAATCCATTCTGCTAACCGCTTCCTCTTTATGGGGGAGTTTACCCCGTTCACGTTTATGGTTAGAATGACCAATTCTGTATTACTTGCCATCTTGTTAACCCCGGTTTATGCTTTCCTCCCTTCTTTCCCCTTTCCCCCCTTCCAAGTATTAAGCTTGTGAGCACCCCTTGCTTCTCACAGCCCTCCCTTTTTAGTGTCCCTCCCCCCACCTTAGAGTTCCTCCCCCTATCTTACCCCTTTCCCTCCCAGTTCCCGTATTCCCTTCCGCTTAGCTTATTCCTTCCCTTTCCACTTTTCCCTTCTCACTTTTCAATGAGGTGGGAGAAGTTTCACCATAGATTGAATATGTCTTAAGATTTTTCACTTAAAGCCAATTCTGAAGGCAAGTAAGATACCCACTATATTCATCCCCCTCCATTCTTTCTCTCAGATATAATAGGTTTCCTATGCCTCTTCATGAGATGTACTACCCCCACTTTACCCTTTTTCTGGTACAATGTCCTTTCCACATCAATTTCTAGAACAAGGTATACATGTATTCTTTATACATCTATATAGTCAAAATATAGTTCCCAAGATTAATCTTTACCATTTTAGATTTCTCTTGAGTTCTATATTTGTAGATCAAACTTTTTGTTAAGTTCTGGTTTTTTCATCAGAAATAGATGAAATTCGCTTACTTCGTTGAATGTCCATCTTCTTCCCTGGAAAAAGATGCTCATTCTCGCTGGGTAAGTTATTTTTGGTTGCATACCAAGTTCCTTAGCCTTTCGGAATATCATATTCCAGGCCCTTCGATCTTTTAATGTGGATGCTGCCAGATCCTGGGTGATCCTTATTGTGGCTCCTTGATACTTGAATTGGGTTTTTCTAGCCGCTTGCAATATTTTTTCCTTCATCTGAGGGTTCTGGCATTTGGCCACTATATTCCTTGGTGTTTTGATTTTAGGATCCCTTTCAGTGGGTGATCGATGAATCCTTTCAATGTTTATTTTTTCCTCTGTTCCTATGACTTCTGGGCAGTTCTCTTTGATAATTTCCTGGAAGACAGTGTCCAGGCTCTTTTTTTCATCATGTTTTTCTGGGAGTCCAATGATTCTCAGATTGTCTCTCCTGGATCTGTTTTCCAGGTCTGTTGTCTTCCCCAGAAGGTATTTCACATTTTTCTCCATTGTTTGATTTTTTTGGATTTGCTTGACTGATTTTTCTTGTCTCCTCGAGTAATTCAATTCCACTTGTTCAAGTCTGATTTTCAGTGAAGTGTTCTCTTCACTCACTTTTTTAAAATCTTTTTCTAATTGTCCAATTGAGTTCTTTTGTTCTGTGGAATTTTTTTCCATTTCGCCAATTTTGTTTTCCAGTTCACCAATCCTATTTTTCAAGGATTTTACTTCTTTATCCACTCTCTCTTTAACTTTCTCCAGGCTCTTTTGCCAAGCCTCCCTCTCCTTTTCCAAGCTTCTCTCTCCTTTTGCCAAGCCTCACTCTGCTTTCCCCATTTTTCTTCTAGCTCCCTTGTGAGAGCCTTTTTAATCACTTCTATGAGGTTCATCTGTGCTGAGGAACAGACGATCTCCTCCTTTGGGGATTCACCTGGGGACTGCCTGTTTTTAGTCTCCTCAGGATTTAGAGTCTGCTCTCTATCTGTATAGAAGCTGTCAAGGGTTAAAGTCCTCTTCAGCTTCTTGCTCATTCTGTCTATTAATCAGAGACAAACTACCAAAGAAAAACAGAAAAAACTGGAGTCTTTCTTTGTGGGGGGGCTGGGTGTGTTATCGAGCTTCCTCTACAGACTGCAGGGGGCAGCAGTGAGGCACTAGCAGGACTGTGCTGCGCCTGCGCTCTGAGATCCCAAAGCGTGCTGAGTCACTGAGGGGGGGTAAGGGGGGGGGCGGCCAGGTCCTGAGAGACTCCAGCTGTTTGGGGTTGTATTCTTCAGCCCCAGTGTTTTTAGCTTCTCTGCTGGGCTGTTGACTTGCTGCCGGAGGAAAGTATCCAAACCTGTAGCAAAGCTCTCCCCGCAGAGACGGCTACGATCACTCTCCACCCCCTCTCCAGTCTGCTCCTGTGCCCTCACTGCCGCTGCCCGCCGCCTGCGCCCGATCTAAAACCGCCCCAGCCCTCCAGTAAAGACAGACCTTTCTTGGCGGATCTCAAGGATGGCTTCTCTTGGTAACTATTTGTGGGTTTTTTTTCAGTCAAGCATTGATTCAGAGGCTTGTAATGAAATGGATAGTGAGAGAAAGCGTGGAGCTTATGCAACTGTGAGCCTCCTCTCCGCCATCTTAACCGGAAGTCCCGAGGCCACATTTTTTTTGGCATTTTTCCACTATCCTTCTCATTCAATTTTTAAAACCATTTTAATTTTTTAAAAACACTTAGTCCAGCAAATTTTAAGCTAACCTAATGAAAATCAGTGTGAATTCAAACTATTTATTAAACATTATGTGTATTTCTAAGTGTATATCTATAATGAGAAATTAAGTCAAATACTTAAGCCAATTCCTGATCTAGAAAAGTCCCAAGAATAGATAGAATAGGCAGGGATTTGAAAATTGATCTAACTGTTGAAGATAGTAAAGAAAAATATTATATGGACCTCGGAAAAGTTACCTTTTATTCTTTTTTACATACACTCCTACACACACACACACACACACATACACACACACACACACACACACCAAAATATCATTGTATATGTTGGGTGGGAAAGTGAAATATGATGTCTCAGAAATATTTTAATATTTATTTCACTAATTAATAATAATTTACATAATTTTTCAGGTAACCAGCAATAACTTTATGTTTCCTGAAAATTGCCTATTTATATCTTCTGCCAATTTATTAACTAGGGAATACTTTTTATATTCCTACATTTGGTTCAGTTCCCTATTTTTTTATGAAATGAGATGTTCTTCAAAGACATTTGGTGCAAATATATACATAAGCACAAATATATGTATATATATCTTAGTCTGTATATATATATGTATATATATCTTAGTCTGTATATATATATATGTATATATATCTTAGTCTGTATATATATATACACATATATATGTATGTATGTGTATATATATATATATATATATAGCTAGTTTGCTAAACTGCCTTCCAGTTTGGCCTCCAAATTTTCTCAAATGGTGCATTGGATTCTGAAAGCTAGAGTCTTTAGATTTATCAAATTCTGGATTACCAACGTCCTTAGATTGTATTGTGTAATACATACAATATGTGTATTGTGTCTTTAATCTAGTCCTCTGAGCTAGTACTTTATTTCTTAGCCACTACTACTTTGTCATCTAATTTATAATCTGCTGTTGCAAAAGTAGCTTTCATAGTTTTTTTTGACCTTTGGATTGTCTGAATACTCTTGGCTTTTGTTGTTCCAGATGATTTCTATGTGATTTTGTTTTAATCTCCATAAAATGATACTTTGGAAATTTCATTCATATAGCACTGAAAAAAATTAATGAACTTTTGTGTGATGATCTTTTTATTAATCTTTGGTTTTTAAATCTTTCTTTACTCTGTCTAGTTGTGGGATCAAAATGATATTTGTGTCACAAAACACCTTTGTTTAGCTTTTTAATCCATTTTTTTCAAATTCATCATATAATATTGTGGTAAATTGTTCTAAAGAATTATAAGAGAATTCACTTATAGGAGACAGCTGAATGGTACAATGGATAGAGCACTGCTCTTGGAGTCACAAGGACCTGAGTTCAAACCTGCTTCAGTCACTTAGCACTTCCTACCTGTCTGGCTATGGTACCTGGGTTATAAATAATAGGAAAATTTCCAACATGACAACTTAACTGTCTCTCTCAATCTTGCTCCCTACACTACTCCATGGACAAAATCAGGAGAAATAGACACATGACTCAGTAGCAATTTCAACTCCATTGTACCTGAAATGAACAGGAAAAGGAGCTGATGAGGCAGGCACCCTAAGACTCCCTACCTCCTCACGTTTAAAGTGTCATTTCTTCCACTAATAAAATACAATAAAAAATACAATACAATAATAAAAATGCAGCATGGGGCCACCATAATCCTGGAAACAGCAAGATTCATATGCATGACTTCAAACGTGGCCTCAGGCATTTTTTAGTTGTATGACTCTAGACCAGTCATTTAATGTCAACTGGCCTCACAAATACTAAAAACAAACAATTCTGCCTCCTGGCCAAACAGAAAAACACCCACCAACAACAACAGGACAACAACAACAAAAATCCACAAAGCAGGATTCACTTGTAAATGTAACTAGTTGAGGTGATCTTGTCTTAAGAAAATTGTTAAAAGTTAGTTCAATTACTTTGTCCATGATACTGTTACTACTGTGGTGGATATTGTTATTGTTATACAGTTGTGTCTCATTCTGTGACTCAGACAACAGGACACCAACTCCTTCTCTCCTCCATTATCTCTCAAGGATTGCCCAAATTCTTCTTTGTCTCCATGATACTATCCGTCCATCTTCTTCTCTCCCATGTACTTTTCTTTTCGCCTACAATATTGCTCTATAGCAGCATCTGTTCCAGTGAGTTCAATCTTTCCATCGTGTACACAGATTTTTCAAGATTCTGCTTCAATATTTGACCTTGTACTGAATAATCTCAATTGATTTCTGGAACAACTGATATATTTGTCATTTACTGTTCCAGAGACTGTCAAAAGTCTTTTCCTGACCCAAAATTCCAAAGTGTCAGTTCTGGAGGGCTCAGACTTCTTTACATTCAACCCTTAAAAGCTGAGTTTTACCAAGTTCAATTGAATTTGGTTCTCCCTTTCCCTATGTCATTGATTTACCTTTTTATTGTTAACAAATATCAAATCATTTCAATTTGTATAGTTGATAATATGGTTTGAGGTTTGTGAATTTCTTTCCTTCCCTTTTCTCTTGACATTTTCTTTCACATTTCCCTTCACATTCCAGATCAGATATTTCTTCAGATGAATTAGGTTTAAATAGTATTAGATATTTGAATATTTGGTAATCTCTAAACTGATTTTCCTAGTGTGACCTTTACTTATTTACTCACATATCAATCAAACTGCCCAAGTTTACTTCATATTCTGGTAATATCACATCATAAATGAATTAATTAAAGTGTTCTCTTTACTGAATTATCTTGGTTGGTCTAATCATGAACAATTAAAATTTATCCAGTTACTTAATTCTTTCTGTATTTGTGTGAGGAGTTTTCTCAGACTCTCCAATGTTTTGTACAGTCTATAATGTTATTAACAAAAAATGTGTCTTTCTCTAGCTTCCTACATCATTTGATGATTGACAAACAGAATTGTTAGTGATTTTTATGGATTTATCTCCTATCCTGCCATTTTGCTGAAATGACTCATTATTTCAATTTGTTTTTCAGTTGACTTTTTAGAGTTTCCTAGGAAAAAAAAAATCACATCATCTGTAAAAAGTGATAGACACATTTTGTCCTCTTCTTGATCCTCAGAAAGACCTTGATTTGTTAAACTTAACTCATTGACACAGGGATGGGAAATTGTATGGGTCTACTTCTGAAAGTAAGACAATTAAGGTTTTCCCAGGCTAATGGGAATGGAGAATTTTCTGGCCTAGAAAAGAGAATTTGGAACTGGAGATTCATGGCAGGACATAGTTTCCACTTGGTCTGGTAGTAAGTTGACACTCATTTCCTGTCAAGAAAGCATAAAGAACTGAGTTCGAAAGTTTCTAAATGTGTAGAAGGCAAAAGAATTGTAGGTTTGTGGCATATTTGGGAATGAGAGGAGAGGAGATCCAAGAGTTCTGAGAATGTCTGGAATGCCAGGTTGGGGACACTAAATTTAGACACAGTTTCTAGAATTACCTAGGAATCAGTTCTTGAATTTTTGTCCTTCTTCTCTTCAGAGTTTTACTTTTGTTTTATATTATTTCTAGAAGAGCGCTGATTTGTAAATTTCTCTATTATCAACCTGGGGAATCTCCTGTTGCTTTTGAATGGAATATTCATTTTAAAAAAGAAAGAAAAGAAAGAAGAGATCCTGGCAGGGGAAATTTTGTAAATTTTTTTTTATTAAACAAATATTAATGCATTTACATAAAATACTACATCCTATACCTTGTTGTTGGTAGTCATAGTGGTGTTTTTTTTTTTTTTAAGAGCAAGTCACAGAATTTCAGCCATCAATTTTCCTTAGAAGTATCTAAACCCGGATATATATTCAAAGATCTCAGAAAAACAAAAGAAGTGTTAGTTTGTAATAATAGGTGATACAACGAATAAATAATATGACCACTAAAATATTCTAGTTGAAGGCCATTTCTTGAAGTAAGAAAAGACTATTATTACTCCTGCATTTATATTGTCTCATTTTTATTATTTCTTGGCAATCTACTTATATGCCCAAGCTATTGTTACAAGATGTATTTGATGGAAATAATAAGGCTTTGGAACAGATTTCTAGATCCAATGATCATTCTACAATTCATTAATTAATGGAAAAGTGATTGGCTAAATAATTTCGAGTCCATATTCACTGGTTAGAAACCATTCAACTCAGCAAATTAATTAAAATTCTCCCATAAATCTTCTATCATAGATAAGTTCAATTCACTCAAAAATATTTGTTAACGATATAATTCAAGCAAACTGGAGGGAGTTCTAATTTTCCAAGCAACACATCAATGATTCAGAAAGCTGGATGGACTTATTAAAATTGAGGCTTGCAAACCAAACAGTCATTTACTTAAATTCCACAATTATTTTCCATCAATATTGAAAAATGTCATTCACATATAATCTGCTATCTGTAAACTAATTCAAAATAACAAGTGATCCCATTCTACCTTTATTCTTACATCAGGAAATAGAATGCTTGCAGAAGGTTATTATATTGAAATTAAAACCAAAGGTGAATATCAGAGAAAACAGAGGCAAATGAATGAGATGACTTCAACATTTTCTCATGACCGGATAAAAGGAGCTCCTTGACTGTGACTGGCGAGCTTGAGAAGCCCTGGCTTCTGAGGGAGTTGCTTTCTTTTTAAGTATCCCTTGCGTATTTTGTTCTATTCTTAGAAGGATCACATAGCACTTGGGAGCAAAGATGCAAGCGAGAATCCCAGCACTGGAAGTCAAAATGGCAAAGACTTCCAAGGCCACAATGGCTTTGCCCTTGGAGCTCTGATACGAGGGCAGGAAGGAGATCCAGACGCTACCGAACACAAGCATGCTGAAGGTCAGGAACTTGGCTTCATTGAAAGTATCTGGCAGGTTCCTGGCCAAGAAAGCCACGGTGAAGCTCGCCAAGGCCAGCAAGGCCATGTAGCCCAGGACACAGTAGAAGATGAGGAGAGTGCCCTCATTGCACTGGATGATAATGGAGCCAGGCTCAGAGTGGATGTCCATCTCCAGGAAGGGAGGGTATGTCCCAAGCCAGATGCCACAGAGACACATTTGGATGAGGGTGCAGGTGAAAATGAGAGAGTTAGATGCTGTGGATCCCAGCCACCTGCGGAGCCTGTTGCCTGGTTTTGTGGCCCTGAAGGCCAGAACCACAGTGATAGTTTTAGCCAAAATGGAGGAAATGGCTACTGTAAAGACAACTGCAAATGTGGTTTGGCGCAGCAGGCAGGTGGCTGTGGTAGGATGGCCGATGAAGAGCAAGGGGCAGAGGAAGCAGAGGCCAAGGGAGACCAGCAGCATGTAGCTGAGACTGCGGTTATTGGCTTTGACTGTGGGGGTATCTCTGTGCTTCACAAAGACCCCCAGGACAAGCATAGTAAGGAGGGAGAAGCAGATGGCTGTACAGGCTAGAGTCATTCCCAGAGGTTCTTCATAGGCCAGGAAGGTCACAGTCCTAGGGAGGCAACAATCTCTTTCCCTATTAGGATATTGATCTTCAGGGCACTGCAGGCACTGCTCTGCATCTATGAACAACAATAAATCATGCTATATCCCAGATTGATCACTTTTTGTCCCCTATAAAGCACACTGTTATTCATTTCATATTGAGCTCCATCTCATTTTTGGACTCCTAAGTAAGAAGGAAAAATATTCTAAAGGCTGAATAAAATGAAGATACATTTCAGTTTCCTCATTTCTCCACATATGGATAAAATAATGTGTTGAAATTATTTATTTCATATCATAGATTTGCTAAACAAAAATTCAAACTCCCTGCAATCCATTAATTTGAAACCCCTTACAATGAGTCGAAAACGGTCCTTTTATACACAATCCAATACTTTAAGAACAGAAATGAAACATTGAAACCATAGAGGAAGGCCAAGAGTTGCTTTTTAAAAATTAGGTGAAAAAGATTTTTTGTTGAATTTCTCTGAATGTAAGGTTATAGCTACAAGCCATTTTCCATTTGGAACATGGTCCAAGAATATGAACAATTTTCAGAAGAAAAAATTAAAACCATTTTTAGTCATACAAAAAAATGCTCAAAATCACTATTGATTAGAGAAATCCAAATTAAGACAACTGCAGTACCACTTCACACCTCACAGATTGGCTAAGATGACTAGAAAAGATAATAGAAAATAGTGGAGGGGAAGAGGGAAAACTGGGATGCTAATATGTTTTTGGTGGAATTGTAAATTGATCCTACCATTCTGGAGAGCAATTTGGAATTATGAGGAAAAAGCTATCAAAACTCTGCATCCAGCAGTGGATCTACTGTGTCTGTATCCCAGAGAGGTCATAAAAAAGAGAAAATCACCCACATGTATAAAAATATTTTCACACTTCTTTTTGTAGTGGCAAGGAACTGGAATGAGAGAGGATGCCCAAAAGTTGGAGAGTGGCTAAACAAATTATGATATATGAATGTAATGGAATATTATTGTTTTATAAGAAATGATCAGCAGGCTGATTTCAGAAAGGCCTGGAGAGATTTCTATTACCAGATGCAAAGGGAAGTAGGTAGACTCAAGAGAACACTGCACCCTGAAACAGATACCATGTGATGATCAACTGTGATAGACTTGGCTCTTTTCAACAATGAGACTTGTGATGGAGAGTCTAGCCATTTACATTCAGAGAGAGGATTATGGGGACTGAATGTGGATCACAACATAGTATTTCCACCATTTTTTGTCATTATTTCTTTCCATGGTTTTTTTTTCTTATTTTTTCCCTGTTGGTCTGATTTTCTTGTGAAGCATAATAAATAGGGACATGTTTTGAGAAAAAATGCACATGTTTAAACTGCATCGAATTACTTGCTGTCTAGGGAAAAAGAGAGATGAAAGAGGGAGAAAAATTGAGAACACAAGATATTTTTTTCACAAGAATGAATGTTTAAAAATATCTTTGTATGTATTTTGACAAGTGATAAGCTATTATTATTAAAAATAAAGTCTTCATAATAAATACTACACATTGTATTCTGAAAAATAATTGTGATTGGAAAAAAAGAAATGCTAATTGAAATAAGGTGAAAAATAGTCCATTTTGGGAGTTTGACCATAACGAAGTAAGTAAAATGAGAATAAAAATCAAACTCCAAAGGACTGACTTAAAGCGTAAGTGTTATGTACACAAAATAGAAGACCAAGAAAATTCGCCCCCCCAAAAAAATCCCCCAAAGTGCAAGCTTTCAAACATACTGTTTTATTGATCAATATCAAATACAAAGCAAATCAGAATGAGGTCTCATCAGCTTTGACACCGAGATAACTTTGAGGATGATCAATTTTTATTCATTTTTTTGTGAGCCAAGTTTTCTTGAATTGGGACTCCATCCTCCAGAAAACAAATCTTTCAAATAATCTCCCTTGAGGACTCTGATCAAACTTATGCCAAGGGATATTTTCATAAGACTAAATCCAGAGACCAGACTTCTGCCCTTAAACCAAAAGCATCTGTGTTTGGATAGTTTTTAGAATTAAAATATTTTTTTTTAATTTTTCTGTTAAGAGGGAAGAAGTTTAAAACTAAGTTTTAGACTAAGCTTTCCTACAGGAATGGGGAAGATTCCAATTAGGCTGCAAGGTCAAGGAAGTATTAGGGATTCCCATGGTAGTAAAATCCTGATGGATTCTGCTTCGACAGATTTTGGGTATCTTGGACATGGTAAGCTTCTAATTATAAGAATGATCACAAAGCACATTGAATGAAGAGGATTGAATAAATGCAATGTTATTTCAACTCAGAAATTACTGTGATTTTGCCAAATACAAAGCACACCAGTTTAAGATTAACAAATGAGAATGTCCATTACTTTGGAAGAAGGGCAATTTATCTTTAGGAACCCACCTGTCTGGTTGGAAATTGTCCCTTTAGGACATGGGGTGCAAGCATAGCAACACCTGGGCTGGCTTTCCAGAGCTGTCTTTTGGAATCCAGGGCCACACTTCAGATTGCACATAGAAGTTGGAGTCTATATTTCCAGCAGAGAAAGGGAGAAAATGTTGTTGAAAAAACAACTGGTGAAAGATGGATGAATTGAGGAAATTAAGATTTCAAGGTTCTCCTATGGAAGACAGGTAGAATAAAGTATTTGCAATTCTGCAGGACAAGAATGACGTAATTCTCAATGGAAAACTTGTATCTTCATCTTCCAATTCAGATCATCTTATCCCCAATGAATCCACACAAATTAACCAGTGGATACAATCAAGGTCCTTGCTATTTTTTTATTGTAATATCTAGTTGGTTAGTTTTTCCCAAGTACCATTTTAACTCTAAACATCATTCCATTTTAGAATTGGCAATGCTGACATGTTTTTGACCGTACAAGAGGAAATATATTTTATTAATTTCTAACCCCTGAAAGTTTTGGGTTTTTGTGTTTCCATAAATTCAAACATTCTACCTAGAATGATTCAGGGAATGATATTTTAGAGAATACGTACCAAAATAAACGAATTGCACAATTAGTGCTTGATTGAATCAATGAATCAGGTGATTTTACAGGCTAATCTTATTCTCTCCCAGGCTGATATTTGAAATCTGTTCTTGGCACTATTGTAAAGGGGCGGTGGAATTGATCTATATATACACAGATGGAATTGTATAGAAATACATGTTTGATATCAGCAGAGGCTATAGCTGCAACATTTATATTAAAAATCTCTAAAGCCATTGTGTCTTTAAAATAAAACACAGCTTTGTACAACTGTACCCAACTCAAATACAAACTCAGATTAAATTATTTGTCTATACAAATCCAGATATTGAGTAATCATCTGTAAATAAATGCCTTTGGGGGATAATTGTTGTCTACTCTAGTGGATATAAATAGCCTATCGCACACATTTCCACTATCTGGAAACATCATTGTACCAGTGAAGAAACAACCAGTGTCCAGGAAACGAAAGAGACAAAGTGATAACATTGATCTTCATTGGCTCCTTACCTGATGGAAATCTTCTGGCCAATCTATGTCTTCTTTCTTAATGATGAATCTCTGAGCAAGAGGATGCACTTCACCCACTTTGACCAACGTCTCTATCTGGTCAGGGAAGGATTTATAATTGAGTATATCATATGTCTCAGCATCCACCTGGACTCCATCCTTATGTGACCCATCACTGGAATTATTGACAGAACTGATGAATTTCAGAAAGTGGTGGATCTGAAAGAAAGAACAGGTGATTGTTATTCTTTGTGGAAAGAAGAATTGTGCCCATGTCCCAGGATTGACTATCAGTGGAAAACAGGCTCATAATCTGGAGCCTCCAAAAGTTGTCATTCTCATTTTTGACCTTCTCTTAGAGTTTCTGAACTCTAGAAAACTTGAAAACTAAGGACAAATGAAAAATAACAAAACCGGCACCCAATTATTTTCTACAGATATGCTAGATAAATTGTGGTATGTGAATGTTATAGAAAATTATTGTTCTGCAAGAAATGACCAACAGGATGATTTCAGAGAGGCTTTGAGAGACTTACATGAACTGATGCTAAATGAAATGAGCAGAACAAGAACAAGGCAACAAGAAGACTGTGTGATCAATTCTAATGGTCTTGGCTCTCCTCAATAATGAGGTGATTCAAACCAGTTCCTGTAAAGGCTAGTATTCTGGAGAAGTATACTTGAAAGAAGGTGTTAACTCAGTAGAATTGGTAAGGAATGTTAATCTAGTTTAGCATGGTGATTAATAGTTCTCTATTTCAGTGCATGTACATAGTACTGAATATAGTTCTACAAGATTGACATCTATGATAAGGTAATTATATATAAAATGTATATTCAGGTTGTGGTTTTCAGTGGTCAATGGAAAATATTCAAGAAAATTTCGCAGAGAATTACAAAATATAGAATGAGAAGGTTGAAAAACAGAAATTTAATCTACATTGTTGCCACTGAGAAATTTAATGGTAAGACCTGATTATTTTAGGGAAAAGAAAAATAATCTAATTGGGCAGAATTCCTAGTACACATTTGGTGTTCAGTCATTAAGTCCTGTCCGACTTTTCATGACCCCATGGACCATAGACTACCTTACCCTGCTATGCTCTACTATATCTCAAAGTCTGTTCAAGTTAATATTAATCATTTCCATGACACTATCTATCTTAAACTGTACCATTCTTTGTTCCTTTTACTTTCAATCATTTCTAACAACAGGGTCTTTGCCAGTAGGTCCCATCTTCATATTATGTGGACAAAGGTTTAAACTGCTTTAGGGTTTGAATTTCCAGTGAACGGTGGGGATTAATTTAAGTATTGACTGATTTTATCCCCTGGTCGACCAAGAGTCTTTCTAAAGTCTTGTCCAGCACCACTATTATACCATAGAATCAGTTCTGCAGCACTTATCTTTCTTTTAAGTCCAAATCCCACAGACATAATTTTTTCTTGAAAACACACATACGAGAGAGGGCGAGAGCCAGAAAGAAAAAGAGAGAGAGAGAGAGAGAGGAGAGTTTTAGTTATAGAAAATTTGGTAGCAAAGTTTAATTCTAGTAATCATCACATATATTACTGTGGAAAAGAATCACCTATAAGAAATGATGTAGTCATTATCATATATAAAAAGGTGAGGAACGAAGTACTTGGCTTTTAAATCAAAAATAACAGGATGGTATCTGTTGGAATCCAAGGAAAACTGTTCAACATCATAATACAAACATATGCTTTAACCACTGATGGGAAAGAGGCCAAAGTCTGTCACATTTTTGAAGACCTGTAATGTGTTCTCCAAATAAGTCCTATATATACAAAGCAAGTCAAATTTGTCCAAGGAAATGAAAAGACAATGTAATTAAGCAAAATAGAATTAGAACAGCAGTCAGATTTGGGTTTCTCCTACAAAACAAAGAGCTGGATAGACGAAAGCCAACTTCTACAAATTTTCAAATTGAGTACATTAAGTAAGAAATGCAAATGGAATATAAAAAAGAAAATTGAGGGATTGTCCATCAATTGGGAAATGGTTGAATAAATTTTGGTATATGTTTCTCATGTAATATTATTGTTGTATGGGAAATGATGAGCAGGATGCTTTCAGAAAAAAATGTTCGAAAATCCTCCACAGACTCAAGCAAAGTAAAATGTACTATATACACAGTAATAGCAATGTTCTGTGATGACCAGCTGTTCTCAGTAGTACACTGATCCATGAATATGCTAAAGAATGTGTGGTGTTCTTCTTCTTTGAAATATAATATAAAGGTTGGTTCTATCTGCAAGCAGGTTTCTTGGGGAGGTAGCTCTAGTATCAGGTCAGATCAATAATCACCCCAAATGTAGCCAGGTGTTAAAAATGCATTTGCTTGTTCAATAAAAAGTTTATTGCTTCCTCAAAATAGCCTGGTTAGTTTTCTTGGCTTATCTCTCTGCTTGGTTCCAAGAGCTCCTTCCGAATGTCTCCAAATCCAACGGTTTGTCCTTCAGCCACCAGCCAGCCAGGTGGAAAATGGAATGAATCTCTCTTGCCTTCAAGAGAGGCTTATGGGTTTCGTCCCAGATTGTTCCCCTCCAACCCCTGGCAATGTTCCAAAGTCACTAACTAACCCAAAGCTAAGAGCCTCTTTATATATGATCTCTCAAAGGTTGTCTCCTCCTTCTGGAGGCAGGGATTAAAGGAGGTGTGAATTTGAATATCTCATATTAAACCCTGAAATCTCCGAAAGTGTGAACTCCAATGAGTACTTAAATACTTCTTGCTTATATGAGCTCTCTAAAGGTGTGAACACAAGCATTGCATCAATTCCATTGAGTTAACACTAGGATTCTAACATCTCCCTTGAGTTATCATCTTGTTTCACGTTGAAGTAACACTAGGATTCTAACATCTGCTTTTTTTTGTTTTAGAACATAGATGGTTATGACCTCCCTGACTTCTCAAGGAGGTGAGAACCCCAAAAAGAAGGTGATCACACCTTCCCTGACTGCTCAAAAAGGGAGTGAAAACACCATAAAAAGAAGGTGATCACACCCTCCCTGACATCTCAGCAAGAAAGATGGAAACACCAAAGGAAATACAAAATCAAATCAGATTAGTGATTTCTAAAGGGGCTCACTTGAAACAGGTATGAAACAAGGTGTACATACATCCATCCCCTATGGGAGGCATTCTTTGTACAAACAAAACTAATGCAAACAAGATTAGAAGGGAAGCAACAAAATGGGAATACATCTTCACAGTTAAAGGTTCTGATAAAGGCCTCATTTCTAAAATATATAGAGAACTGACTCTAATTTATAAGAAATCAAGCCATTCTCTAATTGATAAATGGTCAAAGGATAGGAACAGACAATTTTCAGATGATGAAATTGAAACTATTACCCCTCATATGAAAGAGTGTTCCAAATCATTGTTGATCAGAGAAATGCAAATTAAGACAACTCTGAGATACCACTACACACCTGTCAGATTGACTAAGATGACAGGAAAAAATAATAGAGAATGTTGGAAGGGATGCAGGAAAACTGGGACACTGATGCATTGTTGGTGGAATTGTGAACGAATCCAACCATTCTGGACAGCAATCTGGAATTATGCCCCAAAAGTTATCAAATTGTGCATACCTTTTGATCCAGCAGTGTTTCTATTGGGCTTATATCCCAAAGAAATACTAAAGAAGGGAAAGGGACAGGTATGTGCCAAAATGTTTGTGGCAGCCCTGTTTGTAGTGGCTAGAAACTGTAAATTGAATGGATGCCCATCAATTGGAGAATGGCTGGGTAAATTGTGGTATATGAATGTTATGAAATATTATTGTTCTGTAAGAAATGACCAACAGGATGAATACAAAGAGGCTTGGTGAGACTTACATGAACTGACGCTAAGTGAAATGAGCAGAAGCAGGAGATCATCATATACTTCTACAACGATATTGTATGAGGAAGTATTCTGATGGAAGTGGACTTCATTGACAAAGAGATCTAACTGAGTTTCAATTGATAAATGATGGACAGAAGCAGCTACACCCAAAGAAAGAACACTGGGAAACGAATGTGACCTATCTGCATCTTTGTTTTTCTTCCCGGGTTATTTTTACCTTCTGAATCCAATTTTCCCTGTGCAACAAGAGAACTGTTCGGTTCTGCAAACATATATTGTATCTAGGATATACTGGAACATATCTAACATATATAGGACTGCTTGCCATCTAGGGGAGGGGATGGAGGGAGGGAGGGGAAAAATCAGAACAGAAACAAGTGCAAGGGATAATGTTGTAAAAAAAAATTACCTTGGCATGGATTCTGTCAATATAAAGTTATTATTATTGAAAATTTTAAAAAAGGAAAAAAATATGGGAGGCATTACACATAATTACATAATATACATAAGCACATAGCAATATAACACAGACTAGTAGTAATGTCACCAATAACGTGAATCAACATGAGAATTTATACATGTCCATAAGTCCAAGAAATAGTCCAAAATGAATCTATTGTCCATTAGTTCATGTGCCAGGAATCCAATAATTCCTGTAAGCTCTGAAGTACTGCAATAGTCTCATCAACAATTTTTCATCTCAAGGAATCCAATGATTCCTGTTGAAACAGTCTCGTCTTGTGTTACTGAATCCAATCATTCCTGAAGATTTCAAAGCTACTTCAACAGTTTCACTGTCAGCCATGCTCTTTCTGTGTCAGATGTTTCTTAAATGTGATTTTAAAAAATCTTTCCATACCCAGAGAAGAAAATGACTGTGTCATGTGTCTGAATACAGATTTTTGTATATTCTCTCTCTTTCTCTCTCTCTCTCCCTCTCTCTGTCTTTGTCTCTCTATCACTCCTGCTCTTTTTATTGTTCTCTTTGTCTCTATATCTCTCTATATGTGTATCTCTTTCTCTTGCCATGTCTCAATTTATTTTTGTCAGGTTTTTAATTAAATCAAGAAATCTCTTTTCTTTCACAGCATGACTTTTATAGAAATAGTTTGCATAATTTCACATATCTTTTCTTACAAGGAACTGGAGTGGGAATAATGGAGAGAATCTGGAACTCAAAAGTTTAAAAATCAAACAAAAATTATTTAAAGTGTAACTGAGGAAACTATTAAATAAATTATTTTTAAAAAATTGTGACATAAAATTTGAAATAAATAAATCTGAAGTAATTTCATTGTTTCCACCCAGAATTACATGTAATCACAAAGGGGAAAAACCTGAAAAAATATATAAAGGAATACCTCAAATCATCACTGCATCCTCTCTAGAACAAATCTTTAACAAGAGAATGTTGTGTAGCCTATGCTAAGCCCAATTTTTGAAGAGATATGTTACCTTCCAAGGAAGATCTAGGTGTCTCCCAAGGTCTGATACCTCCTTTACCTCAGAATGGAGTATTTGATGGAGAGCATGGGCCACTAAATACACTGCATTGTAAACATTTGGAAGCAGTTCCAGAAGGGCGATGTCAATGTTCGTAAAAGATGAATGTAAATCTCTGAAAGAAAAACCTTTTGAGCACAAAGCATAGAACATCTCTACATCACCTTTTTTGGAAAATCTACATTTAAAGACACTCTCCCAGAAAGATTTTAGGAAAATGTCCTCAGGGTTCACACTTGTATTCAGGCTTCTTACAAAATCTGTAAAACCAGGAATCTCCTTCTGGGTATGAGAAAATAGTATTGTACCATGAAAAGTGGGAAATTGGTCTAAATCTGTATCAATGGAAAAATCCCAAGAAGATGTGGTAATCAACAACTTTCCATAAGGTTTATAAGACATCAATACACTGAAAAGTTCATGGAGGGAATCAGTATCTCCATAGATGAACATTACATTTGGTGATGATGAAATAATTCTAGAAAATAGGTCAAAATCTTCTCTGTTTCTAAAGTTTTTAGGCACTGTTTCCTTAAAAGACACACACAAATTATTCCTGATCATTTCTTCTTTCAGATCCTTGAAGAACATTTCCCCTTTTGGGTTATCAGAAACAAGCAGTCCTATCCATGTCCAGTCAAAATGCAGCATCAATTGGATAAATGCCAGGTGAAGAGCAGATTGCTCTTTCCCCATCTGATATACAAAAGGATACTGAACTTTATCATTCAATAGAAGATCAAATGAACCACAGCTAATCTAAATGAAACAGAAAGAAGACAATGAGTTCCTTCACTGTAGGAATTTGGCCTTCATATTTGTATAATAAACAGCTATTAATAAGTTTCACAGAGCAGATGATTTGCTTGTAAATTTTAATTTATAGTTTTAGATCACAAAATTATGGTGTTATGGAATGGAAAAGTTGGAAGGAAAATCTGAAACTGCTCCCATCCAAGAATCCTTTTTCCATTGTCTCTATCAAGTACTTTCTAAGTTTCTGCGTGAAACATTGCAAGGAGGAAAAATTCTCCAAAAAGGTCTTTACCCCTTTTAGATAACTTGACTGAAAGACAGAATATTTTTTGATTAACTTTTTGGCGAAATCAGTATCTTTGGAACATTGTCTTTTTGTTCCTATTTCTTTTCTGGAAATTCAAGTGGAACATTTTTGTGTCCTCTGCATAAAGCTGTTAATTAAATAGTGAAGCATAGTTACATGTCTTCTCTAAGTCATCTTCTCTTCCAGTTCAAATATCAACAATTATATTCCTGAGATTTTCTATATTATACATTTGCCTCCTCTTATAATTATAGGGAGAATTTTATTTCTCTGAAAACAAAAAATGTGCCTGAGAACTTGTTCTAGGAGCAAAAGTTCTCTATATCAAAATCATTAAGGAATAGGAAATGGAGAACTCCTCATAGGGAAATCTACTGCCAAGAGTGGAATTCGACATTAGTGATACCCTATGAATAAGAATTCTGTAAGAGTTCTTAGTACTTTTTAGTAAAAACTGAGATAAGCAATGGTTCACTCCACATCCAATGAATACTTTAATCTCTACTCTCTAAACACAACAAAAAATGACCTTGTATGAGATCTTCAATCATGCAATTTGTCCAGGAGGCAGGAAAAAATTTCATAGGCACTATGTCTTGGTTATACCATTCAGCTCCAGTTTTCTAAGAATGTCATAAAATAATTAGTGCTGAAATCTGATTATAAATAGCTCTCCAGTAATCCAATCATTGAGGATATTTGGAATATTCCCTCTAAAATGTAATCTTCTCTATGGGTGGTTTTCTTGGGGTCTTTGGAAGCAGCCTTCATTTTCGTTCAGCAATCACCACAAGTTCAGCTAGTGTTTAAAGTCCAAATCCTTTATTGTCTCTTTCCAAGTCTTGTTTCCTTTCCTGTGGCCTTGTTAGCTTTCTTATACTCCAGACCCTTTATTATCTCCTTCCTGGGGCTGGGCAGCTTTCTGGAGAGCCTTTCAGTCACACATTGGTTCCGAGAGCTTGAACTCCCTCTTCCCTTCTCTGTCTTCTGAATCTCCCTGACTCAATCCTGGCTGAGGCCCCTAGCTTATATATGCTCTTTTATCAAAGGTTTGAATCTTGTAGAATTATAGTAAGTACTAAGTACATGTACTGAACTAGAGAATTGTTAAGCACCATGCTAAATTAGATAATTATTATCTCTATCAATTCCACTGATTTAGCACCTTCTTTCAAGTTCTGGCCCATAATATCTCCCGCTTTCTTTTGCTTTAGAACATAGGTGGTCATGACCCTCCCTGACTTCTCAAGGAGGTTCATATACTCCTAGGGGATAATTCTCAAGTGGGGGGGGAGGAACCCCAAAAAAGAAGGCAAACATGCCTTTCTTGACTGCTCAAAAATGGGTGAAAACACCAAAAAACGAAATGATAATGCCCTCCCTGGCATCTCAGGAAGGGAGTTAAAAACACCAAAGGAAATGGGAAATCAAATCAGATTAGCAGGTTTTTGAAGGGGCTCACTCTTAAAATAGGTATACATAAATCCATCAATATGAGAGGTATTACACATAATTACATAAATTACATAAGCACAAAGTAACACAGTCTAGTAGTGATGTAACAAATAACATGAATCAACATGAGGAATTATACATCTTTATAAGTCCTAGAAATAGTGCAAAAGGAATCTATTGTCCATTACTTCATGCTCCAGGAATCCAATAATTCCTGCAAGTTTCAAAATCCTGCAATAGTCTTATCCTCTGTTAGGGAATCCAATGATTCCTGCAGATTTTGTTCTTAGGTCTTCTCCTTTGTTTTGAGGTTTTTTCTTTTTTTGTCTCTTTCCAGTTGCTTGTTGGCACCCATCTGATTCCTTCTCCATCTGTATTAATACAAACAGATGCTTTCTCCCAAGCAGTTAACCTATCTAGTCCATTCTGTTTACTACTTTCTAAATCTCTTCTCATCATCTGGCAATTACATTGGAGCTGCTCATTATATTGGACCTGCTCTCACTGAACACTGCCCTTCTTTTCGGTTAAAAAGCCTGCATTCTCCACAATTATAATCCCTTTCTGTCATCTGATTGCTTTTTGGCTGATAGATCATTTAATTCCTTTCTGCCACATGATTTTTTTGTAGACTGATTGATCACACCAGAGCCCTGAACTTCTAAAGGTGTACCTTTGGCTGCCATCATGCCCCACCTGAATTTTGTATGATATCTTGGAGCTGGACCTTGCCTCTCATTTCCCTGGGTCAATCTACATTCTGAGGTCCAGTGGAAGTCCTTGTGGCATTTTAGGTCTTCTCTCACCCTGTCCTCTCTATTGCTTTGCCTTCTTAGGGCTCTGAGATATCCTGTTTTTCCACATTGAAAACATCAATGACTTTTTCTAGAAGTCCCTTGCCAGGAGGGTCTCTGTCATCCCATGTTCATCATACTCTGGGTATAATAAGCACTTGTGCCCACTTTGGCACCCCAACTTATGAACTCCTCTAAAGAGCATCTTTGTGTAGTCCCCATATAATTCTTCTACAAATCTCATTAGCATTTTCCTTAGCCAGTTGTCTGATCATAATTCTTATAGCTGCATTTTCTCCAATGGTTCTGGTGATAGCTGTTTGCAGATGTCCCACAAAATCTGCAAAGAGTTCATTGGGACCTTGCTGTATTTTTGTGACGGTTTCCTCTTGATCTTTCCTGGGGATGGTACCCAAGCTTTTATAGTATCAGTGACAATTTGTTCATATGCTCCTAGGGGATAATTAATCTGTGCTGAATTCTCTGCATACTGACCTTCACCTGCTAGTTGGTCAAAGGTGATTTGTATAATAACTCCAGTTTGCTTATTGAGTTGGGCTTGAATCCTACATAATTGCTGATACTCTGAAAGCCACAACAAGTTTTGTCCAGGTTCTAATACATGTCCTTGCTATGGATTTCCAATTACTGGGTGTTAAAATTTCATACGCCAAACTCTCTAGTAACATCTTTTTTTTTTTTTAATTTAATTTTATTTAATAATAACTTTGTATTGACAGAATCCATGCCAGGATAATTTTTACACAGCATTATCCCTTGCAATCACTTATGTTCCTTTTTTTCCCCTCCTTCCCTCCTCCCCCCCCCCCAAGATGGCAAGCAGTCCTATATATGTTAAATATGTAGCAGTATATCCTAGATACAATACATATTTGCAGAACCGAACAGTTCTCTAGTAACATCTTAACATAAGATGATGTAGCCCCATAAAGAGTGAAACCCTTTTTCAAACCCTTAATTTTTTCAGATCAAAAGGAATGCATCTTCTCCTTTGTTGACCTGAAGAGTCAAGTTCTTCAATCACTGAGTATGCATTTATTAAATCAGATACATCCTGTCCTTCATTTTTTGCCATAACCAGGGCATTTTGTAATCTTGTCACAGACTGCTTCATAGGTGGTGCTGATCGTGTTATTGCCTCTCCCCTTCCTCCTTCTACCTCTACCCATGAAAGGTTAATTGAGGGAAGTAGGTCAGGGGCTGGGGGATGCCCTAATGGTTTCTGCTGTGAAGTACTACACTCAGAATTGTACTTAACTCCTTTCTTATCTGATTCTTCATCTTTTTCAGATAGTTTATTTGGATCCTCCCCCTCCTGCTCTTTCTTCTTTTTCCTTATTCTATAACTCATATAATTTCCTAAAACCAGTTGTATTAAATTATATGTATAAAGTATTTCTTTGGAAACTGAATCAGGTAAATTTTCATTAAAGAATTGACATAGTTGCTCTCCTACTAATTTCCACTCATCAAGATTCAATTCTTTTTCCTTAGAGAACCAAGGAGATATGTATTGTAAAGTTTCTAAAAGTTCAATGATCTGCTCCCAAGTTACAATCAAACCTTGATTTTTCATCAGTCTGACCAAGATTTTGACACATTTTCCTTGAAGAGGAAAACAATGCTGTTTTCTAAACATCTGTCCCATTAGTTGAAATACTACTTTAGTCCTTAACAAAGTTTCCTTGTCTATTTGTGTACTCATTCAAATTTCTGGGTCACAGATGAAAGTTTTTGGCCCCATGTTCTGGTGCCAAAATGTAATATTCACTCTAAAATGTAATATTCTCTGTTGAAGTTTTCTTGGGGTCTCTGGAGAGAGCCTTCGTTTTAGTTCAGTTATCACTACACCAATACAGCCAGGGATTAAAGTCCATATGCTTTATTTTCTCTTTCCAAGTCTTGTCTCCTTTCCTGTGGCCTGATTGATTTCTTATAGTCCAGATCCTTTATTATCTCCTTGTTAGGTCTGGGTAGCTTTCTGGAGAGTCTTTAAGTCTGGCCTTGGTTCTGAGAGCTTGAGCTCTGGCCTGAGTGCTCTGGATTCTCTTGCTTCTGAATCTCCCTGACTCAATCCTAGCTGAGGCTCCTAGCTTATATATGCTCTCTTATTGAAGGTTTGAATCTTGGAGAACTATAGTAAATATTAAGTACATGTACTGAACAAGAGAACTGTTAAGCACCATTCTAAATTAAATAAGTATATAGAGAATTGACTCTAATTTATAAGAAAGCAAACCATTCTCCAATTGATAAATGGTCAAAGGATATGAATAGACAATTCTCAGATGAAGAAATTGAAACAATTTATAGACATATGAAAATATGCTCCAAATCATTATTAATCAGAGAAATGCAAATTAAGACAACTCTGAGATACCACTACACACCTGTCAGATTGGATAGAAAGATAGTGAAAGATAATGCAGAATGTTGGAGGGGATGTGGGAAAACAGGGACACTGATACATTGTTGGTGGAATTGTGAACACATCCAGCCATTCAGGAGAGCAATTTGGAACTATGCTCAAAAAGGTATCAAACTGTGCATACCCTTTGATCCAGCAGTGATTCTATTGGGCTTATACCCCAAAGAGATACTAAAGAAGGGAAAGGGACCTATATGTGCCAAAATGTTTTTGGCAGCCCTGTTTGTAGTGGCTAGAAGCTGGAAAATGAATGGATGCCCATCAATTGGAGAATGGTTGAGTAAATTGTGGTATGTTACAGAACGTTATGGAATATTATTGTTCTGTAAGGAATGACAAGAAGGATGAATACAGAGAGGACTGGCGAGACTTACATGAACTAATGTTAAGTGAAATGAGCAGAACCAGGAGAACATTCTATACCTCAACAACAATACTGTTTGAGGATGTATTCTGATGGAAGTGGATCTCTTCAATAAAGAGAGCTAATTCAGTTTCAATTGATCAAGGATGGACAGAAGCAGCTACACCCAAAGAAAGAACACTGGGACATGAATATAAACTGCTTGCATTTTTGTTTTTCTTCCCGGGTTATTTATACCTTCTGAATCCAATTCTCCCAGTACAACAAGAAAAATGTTCGGTTCTGCACACATATAGTCTATCTAGGATATACTGTAACCTATCCAACATGTAAAGGACTGCTTGCCATCTGGGGGAGGGGGTGGAGGAAGGGAGGGGACAAATCAGAACAGAAGTGAGTGCAAGGGATAATGCTGTAAAAAATTATCCTGGCATGGGTTCTGTCAATAAAAAGTTATACCAAAAAAAAAAGTGAAGTATATCTATATTCTGACAATACTAACTGTCTCAAAGTAAAATAAAAATATAAAAAGGAAAAAAAATAAATTAGATCATTATAGTCTCTATCAATTCCACTGACAGCACCTGCTTTTAAGTTCTGGCTCATAACACATATCCCCATCCAGATTCGCAAACTCTTGGCTTTTTGAGATGAAACCCTTCAGGCCAAGTGTTTCAGAAAATATTGTTTTTCTTTTTGTACCAGATGGTGGAGGCAAGATGGAAGTGTAAAGAAGCTGCTCAAGCTCTATCAGTTTCCTCAAAATAAAGAAGCTGCTCAAGCTCTCTCAGTTTCCTCAAAAACTATTAAATAAAAAAAAAGTGTCTGAACAGAATCCAATGGAATGAAACCACTCTCCAGTTTAAATGGACTAAAAAAGCTTCAAAAAAGGTCAGTCTCACTAGGGTGAAAGAGGCGTTCTGTCTAGGTTAGATAGATTGTGGGAAAGCCAGTGAGAGGAGCTGAATCACCGCAAATCAGCCACTAATACGCTCAGTTATGACACAGTAGAGGAGCAAATCAGTAGAGCAACTTCCAGTTCCAGCTCAAAAGCCAAACTCTAGGAAACCAGACTCTTTCCTGAATAGAGCAGGCAATGCTAACATTGCAAACAATTTTCAGATGTCAAAATTAAAGCCATTTATAATTATATGAAAAAATGCTCTAAATCACTATTGATTAGAGAATTGAAAATTAGAATAGTTCTACAGTACCATCTCACACCTCTCAGATTGGCTATGATGACAGGAAAAGAGAATGATAAGTATTGCAGGGGATGTGGGAAAACTGGGTTATTTATGCTTTAGTTGTGGAGTTGTAAAGTTATCCAACTATGCTGCAGAGTGATCTGTACTATGCCCAATGGGCTATAAAACTGTACATGTCCTTTGACCCAGCAGTACCATTACTGGGTCTATATGAAAGAAATTATAAAGGAGGAAAAAGAAGCTACATCTGCAAAAAAATGTTTGCAGCAGGTCTTTTTGTGGTAACAAAGAATTGGAATAAGAGTGCATTCCCATCACCTTGGGAAAGGGTGAATAAACTTTGGTACAGGAAGGTAATGGGATATTATCGTTCTGTAAAAATGATAATGAACAAGCTGACTATAGAAAGACTTGGAAAGATTTACATGAACTGATGCTGAGCAAAACAAGCAGAACAAGGAATACGTTGTTCACAATAACAGCAAGAATGTGTGAAGATCATTTATGAAACACTTGGTTCTCAGCATTTCAGAAATCCAAAACAATCCCAATATGTTATAGGCCAGAACTCTGAACTTGAAACAAGGTGCTAAGTCGGTGGATTTGATAAAGACAATGGTTATCTAGTTTAGCATGATGCTTAATAGTTCTCTAATTCGGTACATGTACTTAGTCCACAAGATTCACAACTATGATAATGGAGTATATAACTGCCAGCAAGGACTGGACCAAATTCAACTCCATCTCATGTTGGCTGGCCTGGCCTCCTGCATTTCTTCCACTAAGTTCAGCTCCTGTCTGAAGGCCCTCCAGAAAACTAGTGGAGCCCCTAGTGAAGAAGACAATAAAGACTTTTGGACTTTACTACCTGACTATTCTTGTGGTGATTACTCTGCCGAAAGGAAGGCTGCCCAAAGACCTCCAGAAAACTAAAATAGCAGCATTACACCAATAGACTTGGACATAAAATCCTATCTGCATCCAGAAAAAAAATCTAAGGAAACTAAATGTAAACCAATACATGCTATGTTCACTTCTTTTTTCTATTTTTAAATCTTTCCCATTGTTTTTCCCTTTTGCTCTGATTTTTCTCTCCCAACATGATTCAGAAATAATATGTATTAAAAACAAATAAATTAACAAAAAAGAGAGACAAAATATTGCCTAATTCCCACATGCTTCATACCATAAAGTGGGAAGATAGGACAACAGTACTTTCCCATCCTATAGTATATAATATAATAGGTTTGGATTCATATTAAAATGTATAAAATATGACCCACATTCATGGCAATTTTTTTTCCTTCAGTAGAGAAATTATGAAAAGGCTCTTTCTTATACCCCCAGTGAGAAAGCAAATACATTTTTAAATAAATTATCTATGGTTCTCACTGTAGTATGCTTAGTGAGTATCCTCTCATTGATTAAAGAAATGTAAATTCAACTAACGATGAAATACTACCATAAAGCTATTAAATTGGCTGAGAGAAGGAATAAAGGACAAACATAAGAGAGGGGATGTAGAAAATAGGGATACTAAGGCTTTTGGTAGAATTGTGAACTGATTCAACCAGTTTGAAGAGCAATTTAAAGTACACCAAAAATAGTACAAAGCTATCTGTACCATTTAGTATATTAACATCTATATTAAATATTAACTATAGAAAGACCTGGAAAGATTTACATGAACTGATGCTGAGCAAAACAAGCAGAACAAGGAATACATTGCTCGCAATAACAATAAGAATGTGTGAAGATCATTTATGAAATGCTTGGTTCTCAGCACTTCAGAAATCCAAAGCAATCCCAATATGTTATAGGCCCTATAATCACTATTAGGTATATTTCCCAAGGAATTCCCTGATTGGAACATCTCAGTGAACAGAGAATTGGATGCTCTTTATTAGTACATACTGATGAAGACAAGTAGTAGTGCTTCATGCTTTTAGGGAAAATACAGAAATCAATTTCAAAATGAAAAGGAAGAGAGACCTCTCCATGGGAATTTTTGGAAGTGAGAAAAAAGAAATCTTTTCTTTTATCTAAAATCTTCAGAGTTTTATACAAGTATAAAAAGGTGAAGTGTAGTCATCTTTAGATTTTTCCTTGGCTCAAAATCATCAGACCATCACCTCACCTAGCATACAGAATGATTCCCCAGATGGAAAGGACCGTTTCCTCCTTTTTTTTTATCATGTTTTGTCAGAACATGTTGGAGGACTTCTTAATAATTGGTTATTGATTTATTGATACTACACCATAACATTTTATAAAGAATTTGCTGCTTTAAATATAAAGATGACATTGAAAATGAGTGACTGTATTGGTTTCTCTTACCTGTGGAACTTTATACAGTTCGAGAATGGTGGCCATGGCCATGGAAAGTGTAGCAGACATCCCTCCAATGACAGCCACAGAATTGGATTGTTTATCACAGCTATAATTGGGGATAATGGGACCTCTCCCTGATAGCCATATTAAGGAGCTCTCCACAGCTAGTTTCTCCAGATGGAAGTTATTGAGTAACTGATATCCCAAAGTTCTGTTGGGCAGCAAATAGGGGTTCTTGTTGATCTCATCAACAGCATACTGAAGAGCAAGGAAATAGTGATATTGTTTGAACATTGACCTAAAGTGAGAGGGAAAATTGAAAAAAAAAAGAAAAACTCTATATTCAAAGAAACAGCAAATTTTCGTAGTAGGAAGAGTGTCAGATAAGGAGTCAGAAATTCCTATCCTAAATCCTGCCCCCCAAATTGATTAAAATTGTGGTCCTGAGCACATCATTTCACCACCATGAGTGTCAGTGTCCACAATTGTAATATGACAGACTTGAACTATATCCTGTAAGATTCTTTCAAGACCACACACATTAAGACACAAACACATTCACACACACACATACACACACAAACACGCAAATGATGGATATACTTTAGACATTAGAATATGTCTCATTTTGAAAAAAGAATTCTGACTGGCTCACTGATTATCTTCAAGAAAAATAGAAAGGACTTCTGTTTCTCAGATTGCAATGAGGAGATTACCATGCAAAACATGTTAGCTAAGAATACATGATTTTATTGGTAATATATCTGCTAGATGCCTTACAATGATTTTTTAAATTATATATTGGATTGTAAGTAGAAGACATATATTTCAAAAGATTTCATGACCATGTCATGGGTAATACTGAAAGATTCACGATTCAGTACTAACTTGACTCTAGCTGAAATAGCTACTTTAGTCAAAGCTGAGATTTTCACAGCATATTCATTGGCCTTGAAGTCTATCCTTCTCCCTTACTCAAGCAAGGAAATATTCTTCCTCTCTTCGAAGATAGATTATTGAGAACCAGATCATCAATCAATCAACCCTTATTAAACACTGCTCTGGGCTAGGTATTGTGCTAAGTAGTCAGGATACAAAAAGAAGGGAAAAAAAATCCTATCTCCAAAATGATGATATTTTAATGGGAAAGACAGCTTATAATCAGAGACAGAAAGATAGAAAATTGATAGAGACACAAAGAAAGAAAAACAGAAACAGAGAGGCCCAGTGACTGTGGGAGGCAGAAAAAGAGAGGGCCAGCCAGGGAGCTATATATGTAAGAGACATTGCCAAGCTGAAGGAGACAGGCCTTGGGACAATCATGAATAGATATGGTGAGGGATAAGGGAGAATTTATGGTCAGTCCTAGGCTGAGGGCTAAAGGGCATCAAAGGATGGTATTGCCTTCTACAGTAAGAGGGAAAATAGGAGTATGGAGAGGTTAGCGATAAAAAATAATGCTTTATATTTTGGATATACTGAACTTAAGATGTCTCCTGGGCATTTAGTTCAAGATATCTGAGAGGCTATTGATGATATCAGTTGTAAAGACATCAGAGAGTTTAGATCAGGATAGAAAAATCTGAAAAACATCCACATAGAGCTACTAAGTAAATCATGGGAACTGATAAGATAATCAAAAGAAGTAGTGGAAGGGATTAGACACATTGATGAAGTATAACTACAGCTGCACAGTGTGATCTCAAAAGGCTCCATCAAAAGAAGGAGGAACAAGAAAACAACAAACAAGAAAAACAAAAAAAGGAGGAGAACAAAAAAACGAGAAACAAAAAAGGAGAAAAAACAGTCCCTAAAATCTAGAGAGAATACGGTACCAAGGAGAAGAAACTAATCACCACTGTCAGGAGAGATGGCCATTATCATAAAGAAGAATAGCAAAAGAAATGATCTGCAACTCAATGTAGTAAATGGGAAGAGAGAAACTAGAGTTCACAAGGAGTAGATGTTGAAATGTTTAAGAATTCATGCCAATGAGCTTACTAGAATTGATGAGATCTCCTATTAGACTTCAGGCATTTGAAAGTCATAGGGATAGAAAGACAAAAGAGAGAAGAAAAAAACAGCTCTTTTCTTTTGGCCAGAAAAGAAAATGTATCACTATCTGAAACAGATATTTGCAACAAAGAAGATAAAATATGATTTGGAGAAAGTCATCAATAGCTCTGGGAGAGCAAGAACATCTTCATGTCAAGTGAATTGAATTTTAAATGAGAAAAGGAATTCTGAGATATGGAACCTCGGAGAGATTCCATTCCTACAATGGGAGACAGCATTGACAAAAGCATGAAGATGAGAGATGGGGTGTGGAACATAGAAAGTGGTTGAGCGGTCCCTTTGGTTTTATTTAAAACGTCACAAAAATGGCAAGGGAAAACAAATGTCAAAAATTGCCCTATACTTTATATTTACTAGACATAAAATGAGGAAAAACCTCAGTACAAGTATTGGATCTTGTCAGTAGTTTGAGATACATGGCACTTGTTGATATTGTAAAGTTCATATTGTTTGATATTTTTGATGTGCTGTCATATTATTCTGATATTGGTAAAACATCAATAGGAATCATTAAATCAAATGGTCCTAACACCCATCAAACTTTTTAAATAAAGATAAGCCATGTTGTTCCTTTCCTTTAGCAGCTCTCTGTTGGGAAGATAAGGCTTGAAGCTTTGGATTAGATAAAACTGAACCCAATGCAGTATTCTGAATTTGTTCTGTTTTCTGATGCCTAAGATAATGAATGTTAGATTTCCCCTTCCCCGTTTCATGTTGTTATAATTCAGAAATATCTTTACACAAATCTCACCCAAGTCAAGTATCCATAAATGACCTTGAGATTTTCATCACATATGAACACAACTGTGAACATTTCCTCCCCTATTTGGAACAAGTAATCAGGTCTTAACCATGTCCATTCTTAGAGAACACAGTTTTGATACCTAAACTCCAATTTTGAGTGTAGGACCTCCCTAATGTGTTTCACCCCTCCTTGTACTGGGTGAGTTTTTGTCCTCTGGAGATGAATCTGTGCTGGTTTATAATGCCATATAGAATAGGGGTGAATAGTCTCTCTCTGTTTGCTGCACTGCACATTAACAACACTTTTCATTTATCAACTGCTTGAATATTAGATTTCTAGTCAATTTTGAACCCACATCTTTGCTTTAACCAAAGTTCTGAGAATAAAGAAAACACAACTCTACCAACAAAGCAGTCAATAAGAAATATGGATTAATATTGCCTATATTAGGGAGGGTGGGAAAGTAACTACTTACGTTTGTTGTGCATAACTGTTGAAGGGACATATTTGGAAGAATAATTTGTTCACTTGAATCTCTACCTTCACAAAAAGGGAGAGGAATCCAGCAATGATTAGGTCCCCTTCTTTTCTATACATGGGATTGAAACGTCTTTCTATGTGACAAGGATTCTTGACCATCTGGTACTCAGATAAGAAAATCTGCAAAATCAGAAATACAAATAATAAAGAGGATGAGAGTCTCAGTTTCCCCAAGCCCATGGTCAAT
Organism: Antechinus flavipes; assembly: GCF_016432865.1. Classification (NCBI taxonomy): domain Eukaryota; kingdom Metazoa; phylum Chordata; class Mammalia; order Dasyuromorphia; family Dasyuridae; genus Antechinus; species Antechinus flavipes. The sequence continues at coordinate 251,452,227 of NC_067403.1, forward strand.
ATTCCAGATCTCTAAAGAGCTAAGGATTAGGGGAGTATAAGGTGATTGGAGGCCATAGTTCTTGCATCAATAGGCACATGCTCTATTGCTAAACATTTGTCTTTTTTAATAGATGCTCAAGCTTTGTACATTCTCTTCTCCTTGGGAAAGCAGAATGTGAGACATGAAGTGAACCGCTATTTGGGATAAAGGCAAACGTTTGAGTGAGCAGGACATATTTATTTGACATTTTTGCCTCCTGGATATTATTCATCTAGTTCCCTGTAGATGAATAAGGAAAAGTGGTTCTTCTCATCTCTTGGGTGTAAGTCAAACAAATATTTTGACCAGAGTCCGAGAGTGAGTTTCTCCAAGGACCAACTAGCCCAGCAATTCTGCACCTGTGTCCTTCATCTTAAAAAATTCCAAACTTAACAAAAAAAAAAAGTTTTGGAACTTCCTTGCTTGTTTTCTGTCTCTGGAACCTTCGTAGCTTTGATGGGATCTGAAATGCCCAAAATACTCTTTTATCTTTTACATGCTAGCTCAACCTAGAAATTCCCTCCTTAAGAACAGATCTTTAAATCAAAAGTGAATTGTTAGATGGTAAGAAGGAATGATAAAAAAGAATATTTTCAGAAAGAGCAATTATTTTGAAAGGATTATTCAGGACACAATTTCAGACACAGAGTATGATTTGAAAACATCTTCAAGAAAACTTCAAAGAAAAATAAACCTGGGCAGAAATTTGATTTCAATTTCACAAAGAGAAAAGGCAAGATATTCTTACAGACCTGAGTTCTGAGATCCTATACCTGCTACAGGCTCAGTCACAGGTGTATCCTGGACCCACACTTGGTGAGGCTTTTTTCTGGGTCAGTCCCCAGCCCAGGGTCTAACTGGTCTAGCCTGGGAAAAAATCCCTAACTCTAAGATTTCATTGACCAGCCCAATGGACAATTTAATTTGAGGGATTATTCTAATGATATTTGAAGGGACATACTAGAAGAACTTTGCTGTACTGTTCTCTTTGTTCTGCCATTTTGGCTGATTGGAATTCCTTGAAATATAATGTCCAGAAACCATTTTAGTCAGTTTTCTGGTGTACTAATGATGCTTAAGCCTTCTTTCATCAATGTCTTAAAGGTTAGTTGTTTTGAAATATATATTTTTTCTAATTTTATATTTATTAGTTTTATTTTCAAATTCATTAGTGTCATAGAGAAATTGTTCTTTATTGTCTTCTAATTTTCAAAGAATTTTTTTCATCCTTGTTTTTCTAAGCTGAAGAATCTTCTCCCAATACTTTGTTCTTTAGGCCACATTTATTTTGGCATTTTTTCCACTATCCTTCTCATTCAATTTTTAAAATCAATTTAATTTCTTAAAAACACTTAGTCCAGCAAATTTTAAGCTAACCTAATGAAAATCAGTGTGAATTCAAATTATTTATTAAACATTATATGTATTTCTAAGTGTATATCTATAATGAGAAATTAAGTCAAATACTTAAGCCAATTCCTGATCTAGAAAAGTCCCAAGAATAGGTAGAATAGGCAGGGATTTGAAAATTGATCTAACTGTTGAAGATAGTAAAGAAAAATATTATATGGACCTCGGAAAAGTTACCTTTTATTCTTTTTTACATACACTCCTACACACACACACACACACACACACACACACACACACCAAAATATCATTGTATATGTTGGGTGGGAAAGTGAAAATGATGTCTCAGAAATATTTTAATATTTATTTCACTAATTAATAATAATTTACATAATTTTTCAGGTAACCAGCAATAACTTTATTTTTCCTGAAAATTGCCTATTTATATCTTCTGTCAATTTATTAACTAAGGAATACTTTTTATATTCGTACATTTGGTTCAGTTCCCTATTTTTTTATGAAATGAGATGTTCTTCAAAGACATTTGGTGCAAATATATACATAAGCAAAAATATATGTATATATATATCTTAGTCTGTATATATATATATGTATATATATCTTAGTCTGTATATATTCTGGATTACCAACGTCCTTAGATTGTATTGTGTAATACATACAATACGTGTATTGTGTCTTTAATCTAGTCCTCTGAGCTAGTACTTTATTTCTTAGCCACTACTACTTTATCATCTAGTTTATAATCTGCTGTTGCAAAACTAGCTTTCATAGTTTTTTTTTGACCTTTGGATTGTCTGAATACTCTTGGCTTTTGTTGTTCCAGATGATTTCTATGTGATTTTGTTTTAATCTCCATAAAATGATACTTTGGAAATTTCATTCATATAGCACTGAAAAAAATTAATGAACTTTGGTATGATGATCTTTTTATTAATCTTTGGTTTTTAAATCTTTCTTTACTCTGTCTAGTTGTGGGATCAAAATGATATTTGTGTCACAAAACCCCTTTGTTTAGCTTTTTAATCCATTTTTTTCAAATTCATCATATAATATTGTGGTAAATTGTTCTAAAGAATTATAAGAGAATTCACTTATAGGAGACAGCTGAATGGTACAATGGATAGAGCACTGCTCTTGGAGTCACAAGGACCTGAGTTCAAACCTGCTTCAGTCACTTAGCACTTCCTACCTGTCTGGCTATGGTACCTGGGTTATAAATAATAGGAAAATTTCCAACATGACAACTTAACTGTCTTTCTCAATCTTGCTCCCTACACTACTCCATGGACAAAATCAGGAGAAATAGACACATGACTCAGTAGCAATTTCAACTCCATTGTACCTGAAATGAACAGGAAAAGGAGCTGATGAGGCAGGCACCCTAAGACTCCCTACCTCCTCATGTTTAAAGTGTCATTTCTTCCACTAATAAAATACAATAAAAAATACAATACAATAATAAAAATGCAGCACGGGGCCACCATAATCCTGGAAACAGCAAGATTCATATGCCTGACTTCAAACGTGGCCTCAGGCATTTTCTAGTTGTATGACTCTAGACCAGTCATTTAATCTCAACTGGCCTCACAAATACTAAAAACAAACAATTCTGCCTCCTGCCCAAACAGAAAAACACCCACCAACAACAAAAGGACAACAACAACAAAAACCCACAAAGCAGGATTCACTCGTAAATGTAACTAGTTGAGGTGATCTTGTCTTAAGAAAATTGTTAAAAGTTAGTTCAATTACTTTGTCCATGATACTGTTACTATTGTGGTGGATATTGTTATTGTTATATAGTTGTGTCTCATTCTGTGACTCAGACAACAGGACACCAACTCCTTCTCTCCTCCATTATCTCTCTTTTTTTTTTTTTAAATTTAATTTTATTTAATAATAACTTTGTATTGACAGAATCCATGCCAGGATAATTTTTACACAGCATTATCCCTTGCAATCACTTTTGTTTCGTTTTTTCCCCTCCCTCCCTCCCCCCCCCAAGATGGCAAGCAGTCCTATATATGTTAAATATGTTGCAATATATCCTAGATACAATACATATTTGCAGAACCGAACAGTTCTCCCGCTGCACAGGGAGAATTGGATTCAGAAGGTAAAAATAACTCAGGAAGAAAATCAAAAATCAAATAGTTCACATTCATTTCCCAGTGTTCCTTCTTTGGGTGTAGCTGTTTCTGTCCATCATTTATCCAATGAAACTCAGTTAAGTCTCTTTGTCAGAGAAATCCACTTCCATCAGAATACATCTTCATACAATATCGTTGTCGAAGTGTATAATGATCTCCTGGTTCTGCTCATCTCACTTAGCATCAGTCCATGTAGGTCTCTCCAAGCCTCTCTGTATTCATCCTGCTGGTCATTCCTTACAGAGCAATAATATTCCATAACATTCATATACCACAATTTACCCAGCCATTCTCCAATGGATGGGCATCCATTCATTTTCCAGTTTCTGGCCACTACAAACAGGGCTGCTACAAACATTTTGGCACATACAGGTCCTTTTCCCTTTTTTAGTATCTCTTTGGGGTATAAGCCCAATAGAAACACTGCTGGATCAAAGGGTATGCACAGTTTGATAACTTTTTGGGCATAATTCTAGATTACTCTCCAGAATGGCTGGATTCGTTCACAACTCCACCAACAATGCATCAGTGTCCCCGTTTTCCCGCATCCCCTCCAACATTCATCATTATTTTTTCCTGTCATCTTAGCCAATCTGACAGGTGTGTAGTGATATCTCAGAGTTGTCTTAATTTGCATATCTCTGATCAATAGTGATTTGGAACACTCTTTTATGTGAGTGGTAATAGTTTCAATTTCTTCATCTGAAAATTGTCTGTTCATATCCTTTGACCATTTATCAATTAGAGAATGGCTTGATTTTTTATAAATTTGAGTCAGTTCTCTATATATTTTGGAAATGAGGCCTTTATCAGAACCTTTAATTGTAAAGATGTTTTCCCAGTTTGTTGCTTCCCTACTAATCTTGTTTGCATTCGTTCTGTTTGTACAAAGGCTTTTTAATTTGATATAATCAAAATTTTCTATTTTATATTCGGTAATGGTCTCTAGTTCATCTTTGGTCACAAATTTCTTTCTCCTCCACAAGTCTGAGAGATAAACTATCCTATGTTCCTCTAATTTATTTATAATCTTGTTCTTTATGCTTAGGTCTTGGACCCATTTTGATCTTATCTTGGTATGTGGTGTTAAGTGTGGGTCCTTGCCTAATTTCTGCCATACTAATTTCCAGTTATCCCAGCAATTTTTATCAAATAATGAAATCATATCCCAAAATTTAGAATCTTTGGGTTTGTCAAACACTAGATTGCTATAGTTGACTATTCTGTCTTGTGAACCTAACCTTTTCCACTGATCAACTAATCTATTTCTAAGCCAATACCAAATGGTTTTGGTTACTGCTGCTTTATAATATAATTTTAGATCAGGTACAGCTAGGCCACCTTCATTTGATTTTTTTTTCATTAATTCCCTTGAGATTCTCGACTTTTTATTGTTCCATATGAATTTTGTTGTTATTTTTTCTAAATCATTAAAATATTTTCTTGGAAGTCTGATTGGTATAGCACTAAATAAATAGATTAGTTTAGGGAGTATTGTCATCTTTATTATATTCTCTCGGCCTATCCAAGAGCACTTAATATTTTTCCAATTATTTAAGTCTGACTTTATTTGTGTGAAAACTTTTTTGTAATTTTGCTCATATAATTCCTGACTTTCCTTTGGTAGGTAGATTCCCAAATATTTTATGCTATCAACAGTTATTTTGAATGGAATTTCTCTTTGTATCTCTTGCTCTTGGATTTTGTTGGTGGTGTATAAGAATGCTGAGGATTTATGGGGATTTATTTTGTATCCTGCTACTTTACTAAACTTATGAATTATTTCTAATAGCTTTTTAGTAGAATCTCTGGGGTTTTCTAGGTATACCATCATATCATCTGCAAAGAGTGATAGTTTGGTTTCCTCATTGCCTACTCTAATTCCTTTAATCTCTTTCTCGACTCTTATTGCAGAGGCTAGTGTTTCTAATACAATATTGAATAATAATGGTGATAGTGGGCAGCCTTGTTTCACTCCAGATCTTACTGGGAAAGATTCTAGTTTTTCCCCATTGCATATGATGCTTACTGAAGGTTTAAAATATATGCCCCTAACTATTTTAAGGAAAAGTCCTTTTATTCCTATGCTCTCAAGTGTTTTTATTAGGAATGGCTGTTGGATTTTATCAAATGCTTTTTCTGCATCTATTGAGATGATCATATGGTTTTTGTTTGGTTGGTTGTTGATATAGTCAATTATGTTAATAGTTTTCCTAATATTGAACCAGCCCTGCATTCCTGGTATAAATCTTACTTGGTCATAGTGTATTATCCTGGGGATGATTTTCTGTAATCTTTTTGCTAATATTTTATTTAAGATTTTAGCATCAATATTCATTAGGGAGATTGGTCTATAATTTTCTTTCTCTGTTTTCAGCCTACCTGGTTTAGGTATCAGTACCATATCTGTGTCATAAAAGGAGTTTGATAGGACTCCTTCAATCCCTACTTCTTCAAATAGTTTATTTAGCATTGGAGCTAATTGATCTTTGAATGTTTGATAGAATTCAGATGTAAATCCATCTGGTCCTGGGGTTTTTTTCTTAGGGAGTTGATTAATAGTTTGTTCTATTACTTTTTCTGAGATAGGAGTGTTTAGGATATTTACTTCTTCCTCTGTTAATTTAGGCAAGTTATATTTTTGGAGGTATTCTTCTATTTCATTTAAGTTGTCGAATTTATTGGCGTAAAGTTGGGCAAAGTAACTCCTAATTATTGCTCTAATTTCCTCTTCGTTAGTGGTGAGTTCTCCCTTTTCATTTTTAAGACTAACAATTTGATTTTCCTCTTTCCTTTTTTTAAATCAGATTTACTAACGGTTTGTCTATTTTGTTGGTTTTTTCATAGAACCAACTCTTAGTTTTATTAATTAATTCAATAGTTTTTTTACTTTCAATTTTATTGATCTCTCCTTTTATTTTTTGAATTTCAAGTTTAGTGTTTGATTGGGGGTTTTTAATTTGTTCCTTTTCTAGCATTTTTAGTTGCAAGCCCAATTCATTGACCTTCTCTTTCTCTATTTTATACAAATAGGCCTCTAGAGATATGAAATTTCCCCTTATTACCGCTTTGGCTGCATCCCATACATTTTGGTATGATGTCTCATTATTATCGTTTTCTTGGATGAAGTTATTAATTATGTCTATAATTTGCTGTTTCACCCAATCATTCTTTAGTATGAGATTATTTAGTTTCCAATTATTTTTTGGTCTACTTTCCTGTGGCTTTTTATTGAATGTAATTTTCAATGCATCATGGTCTGAAAAGGATGCATTCACTATTTCTGCCTTACTGCATTTGAGTTTGAGGTTTTTATGTCCTAATATATGGTCAATTTTTGTATAAGTTCCATGAACTGCTGAAAAGAAGGTGTACTCCTTTCTGTCCCCATTACATTTTCTCCAGAGATCTATCATATCTAATTTTTCTAGTATTCTATTTATCTCTTTGACTTCTTTCTTATTTATTTTGTGGTTTGATTTATCTAATTCTGAGAGTGCAAGGTTGAGATCTCCCACTATTATAGTTTTACTGTCTATTTCTTCTTGCAGCTCTCTTAATTTCTCTTTTAAGAATTTAGATGCTACACTACTTGGTGCATATATGTTTAATATAGATACTTCTTCATTATTCATTCTACCCTTTAGCAAGATATAGTGCCCTTCCTCATCTCTTCTGATTAGATCAATTTTTGCTTTAGCTTGATCTGAGATCAGGATGGCTACCCCTGCTTTTTTGGCTTCACCTGAAGCATAGTAGGTTTTGCTCCAACCTTTTACCTTTAACTTGCATGTATCACCCTGCTTCAGGTGTGTTTCCTGTATACAACATATTGTAGGATTCTGGCTTTTAATCCATTCTGCTAACCGCTTCCTCTTTATAGAGGAGTTTACCCCGTTCACATTTATGGTTAAAATGACCAATTCTGTATTACTTGCCATCTTGTTAATCCCGGTTTATGCTTTTCTCCCCTCTTACTCCCTTACCCCCCTTCCCAGTATTAAGCTTGTGAGCACCACTTGCTTCTCACAGCCCTCCCTTTTTTAGTATTTCCCCCCCTTTAGAGTTCCCCCCCCCAACTTGCCCCTTTCCCTCCCAGTTACCGTATTCACTTCCACTTAGCTTATTCCTTCCTTTTTCACTTTTCCCTTCTTACTTTTCAATGAGGTGGGAGAAGTTTTACCATAGATTGAATATGTCTAAAATTCTTCTCTTAATGCCAATTCTGAAAGCAGTAAAATACTCACTATATTCATCCCTCTCCATTCTTTCTCTCAGATATACTAGGTTTTCTTTGCCTCTTTATGAAATGTAGTACCCCCACTTTCCCTTTTTTCTGGTACAATGTCCTTTCCACATCTAGTTTCTAGAACAAGGTATACATGTATTCTTTATACATCTTTATAGCCGAAATATAGTTCCCAAGATTAATCTTTACCTTTTTAGATTTCTCTTGAGTTCTGTGCTTGTAGATCAAATTTTTTGTTAAGTTCTGGCTTTTTTCATCAGAAATAGATGAAATTCCCTTATTTCGTTGAATGTCCATCTTCTTCCCTGGAAAAAGATGCTCAATCTCGCTGGGTAAGTTATTTTTGGTTGCATACCAAGTTCCTTAGCTTTTCGGAATATCATATTCCAGGCCCTTCGATCCTTTAATGTGGATGCTGCCAGATCCTGGGTGATCCTTATTGTGGCTCCTTGATACTTGAATTGGGTTTTTCTAGCCGCTTGCAGTATTTTTTCCTTTGCCTGAGGGTTCTGGCATTTGGCCACTATATTCCTTGGTGTTTTGATTTTAGGATCCCTTTCAGTAGGGGATCAATGAATTCTTTCAATGTCTATTTTACCTTCTGTTTCTATGACTTCTGGGCAGTTCTCTTTGATAATTTCCTGGAAAATAGTGTCCAGGCTCTTTTTTTCATCATACTTTTCTGGAAGTCCTATGATTCTCAGGTTGTCTCTCCTGGATCTGTTTTCCAGGTCTGTTTTCTTCCCCAGAAGGTATTTCACATTCTTTTCCATTGTTTGATTTTTTTGGATTTGCTTGACTGATTCTTCTTGTCTCCTCGAGTCATTCAATTCCAATTGTTCGACCCTGATTTTCAGTGAGGTATTTTCTTCACTCACTTTTTAAAGATCTTTTTCTAATTGTCTAATTGAGTTCTTTTGTTCTGTGGAATTTTTTTCCATTTCGCCAATTTCGTTTTCCAGTTCACCAATCCTATTTTTCAAGGATTTGGTTTCTTTATCCACTCTCTCTTTAACTGACTTCTCCAGGCTCTTTTGCCAAGCCTCCCTCTCCTTTTCCCATTTTTCTTCTAGCTCCCTTGTGAGAGCCTTTTTAATTTCCTCCATGAGATTCATCTGTGCTGAGGAACATATGATCTCCTCCTTTGGGGATTCACCTGGAGACTGTTTGTTTTTAGTCTCCTCAGGATTTGGAGTCTGCTCTTTATCTGTATAAAAGCTGTCCAGGGTTAAATTCTTTTTCAGTTTCTTGCTCATTCTGTCTAATTATCAAAGACAAACTATCAAAGAAACAGAAGGAAAAAAACCCCTTGAATGGAGGCTGCTTTCTTTGGGGGAGGGGCAGGGTATTCGTGAGGCACGGGTCCTACTGTGCTATGGCACCTGCGCGCTGAGATCCGAGCGCTCTGAGATCCGAGCGGGCTGAGACACTGTGGGGGAGGGGTGGCCAGGTCCCGAGAGACTCCAGCTGTTTGGGGTTGTATTCTTCACCCCCGGTGTTTTTAGCTTCTCTGCTGGGCTGCTGACTTGCTGCCGGAGCAAAGTATCTAATCCTGTAGCAAAGCTCTCCCCGCAGAGACGGCTGCGATCACGCCCCACCCCCTCTCCGCTCTACTCGGCTCTGAGCTGCTATCTGTGCTCTCGCTGCAGCTGCTGCCCGCAGACTGCTTCCGATTCAAATACCGTCGCCGCCCTCGCGCAAAAACAGACCTTTCTTGACGAGTCTCAAGGATGGTTTCTCTTGGTAAGTAATTGTATGTTTTTTTTTCAGTCGAGCATTAATTCAGAGGCATGAAATGAAATGAATAGTGAGAGAAAAACACGGAGGTTACACAACAGTGTATTTCCTCTCCGCCATCTTGGCCGGAAGTTCCTCCATTATCTCTCAAGGATTGCCCAAATTCTTCTTTGTCTCCATGATACTATCCGTCCATCTTCTTCTCTCCCATGTACTTTTCTTTTCGACTACAATATTGCTCTATAGCAGCATCTGTTCCAGTGAGTTCAATCTTTCCATCGTATACACTGATTTTTCAAGATTCTGCTTCAATATTTGACCTTGTACTGAATAATCTCAATTGATTTCTGGAACAATTGATATATTTGTCATTTACTGTTCCAGAGACTGTCAAAAGTCTTTTCCTGACCCAAAATTCCAAAGTGTCAGTTCTGGAGGGCTCAGACTTCTTTACATTCAACCCTTAAAAGCTGAGTTTTACCAAGTTCAATTGAATTTGGGTCTCCCTTTCCCTATGTCATTGATTTACCTTTTTATTGTTAACAAATATCAAATCATTTCAATTTGTATAGTTGAAAATATGGTTTGAGGTTTGTGAATTTCTTTCCTTCCCTTTTCTCTTGACATTTTCTTTCACATTTCCCTTCACATTCCAGATCAGATATTTCTTCAGATGAATTAGGTTTAAATAGTATTAGATATTTGAATATTTGATAATCTCTAAACTGATTTTCCTAGTGTGACCTTTACTTATTTACTCACATATCAATCAAACTGCCCAAGTTTACTTCATATTCTGGTAATATCACATCATAAATGAATTAATGAAAGTGTTCTCTTTACTGAATTATCTTGGTTGGTCTAATCATGAACAATTAAAATTTATCCAGTTACTTAATTCTTTCTGTATTTGTGTGAGGAGTTTTCTCAGACTCTCAAATGTTTTGTACAGTCTATAATGTTATTAACAAAAAATGTGTCTTTCTCTAGCTTCCTACATCATTTGATGATTGACAAACAGAATTGTTAGTGATTTTTATGGATTTATCTCCTATCCTGCCATTTTGCTGAAATGACTCATTATTTCAATTTGTTTTTCAGTTGACTTTTTAGAGTTTCCTAGGAAAAAAAAATCACATCATCTGTAAAAAGTGATAGACACATTTTGTCCTCTTCTTGATCAACCTTGATTTGTTAAACCTCATTGACACAGGGATGGGAAATTGTATGGGTCTACTTCTGAAAGTAAGACAATTAAGGTTTTCCCTGGCTAATGGGAATGGAGTATTTTCTGGCCTAGAAAAGAGAATTTGGAACTAGAGATTCATGGCAGGACATATTTTCCACTTGGTCTGGTAGTAAGATGACACTCATTTCCTGTCAAGAAAGCATAAAGAACTGAGTTCAAAAGTTTCTAAATGTGTAGAAGGCAAAAGAATTGTAGGTTTGTGGCATATTTGGGAATGAGAGGAGAGGAGATCCAAGAGTTCTGAGAATGTCTGGAATGCCAGGTTGGGGACACTAAATTTAGACACAGTTTCTAGAATTACCTAGGAATCAGTTCTTGAATTTTTGTCCTTCTTCTCTTCAGAGTTTTACTTTTGTTTTATATTATTTCTAGAAGAGCGCTGATTTGTAAATTTCTCTATTATCAACCTGGGGAATCTCCTATTGCTTTTGAATGGAATATTCATTTTAAAAAAGAAAGAAAAGAAAGAAGAGATCTTGGCAGGGGAATTTTTGTAAATTTTTTTTTATTGAACAAATATTAGTGCATTTACATAAAATACTACATCCTATACCTTGTTGTTGGTAGTCATAGTGGTGTTTTGTTTTTTTTTTTAAGAGCAAGTCACAGAATTTCAGCCATCAATTTTCCTTAGAAGTATCTAAACCCGGATATATATTCAAAGATCTCAGAGTTTGTAATAATAGGTGATACAACGAATAAATAATATGACCACTAAAATATTCTAGTTGAAGGCCATTTCTTGAAGAAAGAAAAGACTAGTATTATTCCTGCATTTTTACAGTCTCATTTTTATTATTCCATGGCAATCAACTACTTATATGCCCAAGCTATTGTTACAAGATGTATTTGATGGAAATAATAAGGCTTTGGAACAGATTTCTAGATCCAATGATCACTCTACAATTCATTAATTAATGGAAAAGTGATTGGCTAAATAATTTCGAGTCCATATTCACTAGTTAGAAACCATTCAACTCAGCAAAATAATTACCATTTTCCCATAAATCTTCTATCATAGATAGGTTCAATTCACTCAGAAATATTTGTTAACAATATAATTCAAGCAAACTGGGGGGAAATTAAAGTTCTAATTTTCCAAGCAACACATCAATGATTCAGAATGCTGGATGAACTTATTAAAGTTGAGGCTTGGAAAGCAAACAGTCATTTACTTAAATTCCACAATTATTTTCCAGCAATATTGAAAAATGTCATTCACATATAATCTGCTATCTGTAAACTAATTCAAAATAACAAGCGATCCCATTCTACCTTTATTCTTACATCAGGCAATAGAATGCTTGCAAAAGGCTATTATGTTGAAATAAAAACCAATGGTGAATATCAGAGAAAACAGAGGCAAATGAATGAGAAGCCTTTAACATTTTATTATGACTGGATCAAAGGAGCTCCTTGACTGTGATTGGCGAGCTTTAGAAGACCTGGCTTCTGAGGGAGTTGCTTTCTTTTTAAGTATCCCCCGAGTATTTTGTTCTATTCTTAGAAGGATCACATAGCACTTCGGAGCAAAGATGCAAGTGAGAATCCCAGCACTGGAGGTCAAAATGGCAAAGACTTCCAAGGCCACAATGGCCTTGCCCTTGGAGCTCTGGTACGAGGGCAGGAAGGAGATCCAGACGCTGCAGAACACAAGCATGCTGAAGGTCAGGAACTTGGCTTCGTTGAAAGTGTCTGGCAGGTTCCTGGCCAGGAAAGCCATGGTGAAGCTCGCTAAGGCCAGCAAGGCCATGTAGCCCAGGACACAGTAGAAGATGAGGAGGGAGCCCTCGTTGCACTGGATGATAATGGAGCCAGGCTCAGAGTGGATGTCCAGCTCCAAGAACGGGGGGGATGTTCCAAGCCAGATGCCACAGAGACACATTTGGATGAGGGTGCAGGTGAAAATGAGAGAGTAAGATGGTGTGGATCCCAGCCAGTTCCGGAGCCTGCTCCCAGGTTTGGTGGCCCTGAAGGCCAGAACCACAGTGATGGTTTTAGCCAAAATGGATGAAACGGCCACTGTGAAGACAACTGCGAATGTGGTTTGGCGCAGCAGGCAGGTGGCTGTGGTAGGATGGCCAATGAAGAGCAAGGAGCAGAGGAAGCAGAGGCTGAGGGAGACCAGCAGAGTGTAGCTGAGACTGCGGTTATTGGCTTTGACTATGGGGGTGTCTCTGTGCTTCAGAAAGATCCCCAAGACTGACACAGTGAGGAGGGAGAAGCAGATGGCTGCACAGGCCAGAGTCATTCCCAGAGGTTCTTCATAGGCCAGGAAGGTCACAGTCCTGGGGAGGCAGCGATCTCTTTCCCTATTAGGATATTGATCTTCAGGGCACTGCAGGCACTCCTCTGCATCTGTGAATAACAATAAAATCATGCTATATCCCAGATGACCAGATTTTTGTCTGCTATAAAGCACAGTGTTATTCATTTCATACTGAGCCCCATCTCATTTTTGGACTCCTTCCTAAGTAACAAGGGAAAAATGTTCTAAAGGCGGAATCAAATAAAGATACATTTCAGTTTCTTTGTTTCTCCACATATAGATAAAATAATGTGTTGAAATTATTTATTTCATATCAGATTTGCTAAACAAAAATTCAAACTCCCTGCAATCCATTAATTTGAAACCCCTTACAATGAGTCCATAAGGGTCTTTTTATACACAGTCCAATACTTTAAGAACAGAAATGAAACACTGATACCATAGAGGAAGGTCAAGAGTTGGTTTTTAAAAATTAGGTTAAAAAGATTTTTTGTTGTATTTCTCTGAATGTAAGGTTAAAGAAACAAGCCATTCTCCAATTGGCACATGGTCCAAGAAAATGAACAATTTTCAGAAGAAGAAATTACAACCATTTTTAATCATACAAAAAAATGCTCTAAATCATTATTGATTAGAAAAATCCAAATTAAGACAACTCTGCAGTGCCACTTCACATCTTACAGATTGGCTAAGATGACATGAAAAGAAAATGATAAATGTTGGAGAGGAAGTGGGAAAACTGGGACACGGATACATTTTTGGTGGAGTTGTAAATTGATCCAACCATTCTGGAGAGCAATTTGGAACTATGAGGAAAAAGCTATCAAAACTGTGCATCCAGCAGTGGATCTACTGTGTCTGTATCCCAACAAGATCATGAAAAAGAGAAAACCACCCACATGTATAAAAATATTTTAACAATTCTTTTTGTAGTGGCAAGGAATTGGAATGAGAGTGGATGCCCAAA